>NC_142950.1:31326807-31339307 GCF_046866305.1 Octopus bimaculoides | reverse complement strand
TATTGTATATGTGTGTATGCATAAGTGTGTGTATATATATATATATATATGGAATAAAAGTGAATGTATATAAACATGAAATGTAGGTATGTGTGTGTGTGTGTGTAAGTACAGGTGTGTATAAATGTGAATTGTGTATGTATATATAAACGTAGAATAGAAGTAAGTGTATGTAAACATACATGAAATATAGATATGTCTGTATGTATATGTGTGTGTGTGTGTGTGTGTGCGCGTGTGTGCGTGTATAAGCATATATATGTGAATGGAAAAAGAGGGTAAAAAAAACAAGAAATACCTCACATTACTTCCTTATCTGTTAAATGTTAATTACTCATCCATAACTTGAGAGAGAGAGAGAGAGAGAGAGAGAGAGAGTGGCAGCAGCATAGTGGGAGGGTGGATTAGAGAACCAAAATTCTGCCATGGATAGATATTCCTAGCAGGGTTGGGATGATGTGTGTTAATCTTATGCAAAGACAAAAAGCTAAGATGATGATGATGATGATAATTGTTATGATGGTATTTAAAGTGGGATAAGGGTGGTTTTTTGGCTGCTATTTCTAGCAGGTCTGGCATCTGTATAAATGCTACAATCCTTTGCTCTGTTATTAATTCTCATACAACAAGCGTGTTCCACGATGGAGGGAGTTAAGTATCTACTGAGACAGACCCAAGTATACAACTGGTATTTTATTCTCTGTTAACAAACCAAAGAAATATCCTTCTTTTATCCCTTATTCGTTTCTTTAAATTGACTGAGGCCATGCTGGGGCACTGCCTTGAAAAATTTTCAGTCGAGCCAAGTACTTTGTTTTTTTAAGTCTTGTACTTATTTTATTGATTTCTTTTGGCAAATTGCTAAGTTATGGGATCATAAACATGAGAATATAATCGCTAAAAGAAAAAGAAAACAAAAAAAGCCGCACACCAAAAACGTATTCAAGACAACAAAGAGGACTCTTTGGCTCCGTCCAACCCATGCCAGCATGGAGCATGGATGTTAAAAGATGATGATAGTGGTGGTGTTGGTGATTGTTATGGCTATGATGATGATAGTGGTTATGAGGAGAACAATGATAGTGAAGAAGATGAAGATGATGGTGGTGGTGTATAACAATAACAATGATGGTGGTGGTAACATGGTGATAATGGCAATGATGATGATGGTTATGATGATGATGATGATGAAGAAACAGGAAGGGCACATTGAACTATCTGCTATAAGATATGCAAAAACATGGGACGGGTACAGACGAAATGCATTTGGTTATAAGGTTACCAGAATCAGAATCAAGGTTGAGCAGAGCTAAACGACAACACTACAACCAATTGCACCACTACCATCACCACAAAATCTGATTTCTAATTAGTGGAAATAGACTTGCTATATTAATGACCCCCCACCACCCACACACTTTTTATTTAACCCTAAATTTCTCTACAGAGGAACCATGAACACAATAAATAATGTCTCTGGTATAAACACATTTGCCCACGGCCAATTTCACAAAACCGATGTTTGATGGTTAATTAAGGAAGTCGTTAATCGCCAACTTAATAAACAATTGTTATAACGATTACAACTACAAACAAGCTTATCAAGACTTCAATGTTCAGAGCTAATTACTGGATTATAATCGTCAACATTGTATTTGTTGTTAGTAGTTATTGAGCACTAATTATCATTAAGTTTCATACTAAGCACTCACTAATATATACATACATATATATATATATATATATATATAAATATAATGAAAAGAAGAAGACAGAAAATTCATTAACACATCTTTAATTATAAGTTACAAATATTTCTGTACCATCTCCATTTGCAATGCCAGTTTATACAAAAATTCTAAAAGGAAAATCATGCAATATTTCTGGATTTAAGCATTGGAGAGCCACTTCCTCAGACTTGCATCAAAGGCGTGCTGTTATATTGTGCGTCTATCAGACCTTATTGATAGGAAAGTACCACCAACATGATTCCGGGTTCAGTTTCACTGTGTGGCACCTTTGAAAAGTGTCTTCTATAGCACAAGGCCGACCAAAGCCTTCTGAGTGGATTTGGTAGATAGAAACTGAAAGAAGCCTGTCAAGTGTGTGTATATATGTGTGTGTGTGTGTCTTTGTGTCTAAAGTTGTCCCTTACCACTGCTTGGCAACCAGTGCTGGTGTGTTTATGTCCCTATAAATTAGCAGTTTTGCAAAAGAGGCTGGTCAAGTGAGTACCAGTCTTAAAAAAAAAAGTATTAGGGTTGATTCATTTGACCAAGAAATTCTTCAAGGCGGTGCCCCAGCATGGCCACTGTCTAATGACGGAAACAAGAATAAAAGAATAACACCCACTATATGCATACGTTATACATACATATACACACACATATGTACACACAAACATAAGCATACATAAACATACACAGAAACGCATATATATAAACATACACACACAAACATATACATATATATATATATAAGGTGTAGGTGTGGCTAGGTGCAGATGTTGCTGTGTAATAAGAGGTTTGCTTCCCAACCTCATGGTTCCGGGCTCAGTCCCATTGCATAGCACCTTGAATAAGAGTCTTTCACTCTAACCTCAGGCCAACCAAAGCTTTGTGAGTGGATTTGGTAGACGGAAACTGAAAGAAACCTGTTGTGTGTGTGTGTGTGAGAGAGAGGGGGGGAGGGAGAGAGAGGGGGGAGGGAGAGAGAGAGGGAGGGAGAGAGAGCATCATGTGATACTTGTAAAATGATTACTGTTCTTTGAAAACATGTCAGGTCATGGGGGAAATACTACCTTCCTTGGAAATGGAGGAGGGCAGACAACAGAAAGGGCATTTGACCGCAGATCTACTTCAACAAATTCCATCTGACCCATGCAACCATGGATCAAATGAACATTATAATAATGATAACGATGACAGTTTTTACATATACATATATACATATATATACACAAACACACACACACCATATATGTACATACAGTATCGTTTACAAGTAAAAAGCATTCAATACATTTAATAATTATATAAACTAATCATGTTCCTCAATATGTGTATGCGTGTGTGTGTGTATATATATATATATATATATATATATATATATATATATATATATATATGTATGTATGTATGTATGTATACACACACACACACACACACACACACACAAAGGGACAGGAAGTCTTCTAAGTACCATGACCTTAGTTAAATATTTATCTACCTTCTACCATTTGATATTAAGCACTTTGATTCAACGTTTTAGCATTTGGATTACTCGGTTGAATTTTAAGCTTATTTATTCACATTTATTTAGCATTAATCATGCATTATGTTGTAGTGGTAAAATTTCAGTAAGATGGTGGTTCATTCTTAGAATGACATTGTGGGGTCGGTATGAGAGGCTGGATCTGGTCAGTCTGAATATGAAACAGGCAGAATATTTGGGTCTGACACGACTGATTTACATGCGACAAAGTTAAATTGTACACAGTTACTTAAATTTGTGTGTGTGTTCACATGTGTTTATGAGATCAGACACTTCAGAAATGAACTCGTTCAGTACATACGTATGTGTGTATGTGTGTTTGCATGAATGACTGCATGAATGAAGTACTGTATGTGGACGTGTGCGTTTGTCTATGTATGTCCAACATTATATATATTTGTGTGTTAGTGTGTATGTGTCTGATGAAGCATGAATGTGTTTGACCATGTATGACGAGGTGTATTGTGTGTGTTGGTGACTGTGCTGGTGTCACACACACACAAAAAGCCTGAGTACACTCAGTGGCTGGTGGTACGACGAGCATCCAGCCAGGGAAACCATGCCTAAGCAGACAGTAGAGCTTGCTGCAATCGTCTAGCTCGCCAGCTCCTGCTAAATTCTCCAACACATGACAGCATGAAAAGCCAGATGTTAAAAATTCTATGTGCATGTCTAATCAAATGTGACAGCATGCTCCATAAATAGCAAACAATAGATGTTTAGAGCTGAAATATTAATAAATAATAATAAATTAGAAAACAGACTTCGATAACTCAGAAAAATCTCATAAAATAAACACTGTGGCCTTAGGGAGGGGGCCAGTCCATTAAAAAAAAAAAAAAAAATTAATCATATATTATCACATAGCTTTGAGATTTCAATGGTGTGGTTGTACATTTTTAAAACGACATTGTAGGGTAGGTGTGAGAGACCAGATCTGACTGGGAACAACATAAACAAGTAGAATATTCCAGCTGGATATGGCCGGTTTTAACCTTTAATGTTCAGATAACTCTGTCCATAGCAATGCTTATTTATTCACATTGTTTAGAATTAATTATGCGTTATCTTGTATCTCTTTCAGGGTGGGACTGTTTATTTTTCGAATGACATTGTAGGCTAAGTGTAAGAGGCCAGATGTGGCCAGTTTGAACATATAGCAAGTAGAACGTTTGGGCCAGACATGGCTGGTTTAAATGCTAAAGGGTTGTGAGGGCCCACCACTGTGGAACAGTAACCACAGGGGTCTGTAAATAAAAAAAAAAAGTTAAGAATCATTGACAAGTTTTTTTCCATGCTTTTATATCAGAAAAGATGTAGGGTGAGCCTTTTTTTTTTTTTTGTTATGAGGAACTAGACAGAGTAGGATGGGTCAGGCAACACACACACACACACACACACACACACACACACAGAGTTTTCTCATTAGTAAAACAGTATTTAAAATGTTATACATTCTCCAATCTCACAGACTTGTAGGAGACATGACATGTATGATTAATTTATTGTGTGTGTGTGTAGAAATGTGCGCACACACACACACACAAACATTCATGTGTATATAGATATGATGAGAAAGAAAAAAAAAGGGGATACGTACATATTTGCTTGTGAATGTGTGTGCGCATGCGTGTGCATGCCCATGTATGCATGCATGTGCACACGTGTGCACGGGTAGACATCCATGATAGAGTGGATACGTATGCAGAGACAGATGGATCTGAGGTCAGATAGTTAGCCAAATAGATTGCTAGGGAATGATAACCCATACACAAACACACACACATATATATATCTCAAATATCAATTTAAGCACACAACCAAAAGAGCTACTAATAGTTTCATGCTATTATGATACTTGAACAGGCATATTTATAAAATGCGCCATGTGTCTTAAAGCAATCTTTCAGCTCTGATTATGCGTTAAGTAGCTTGCTGACCAACCACATGGTTCCGGGTTCAGTCCCACTGCGTGGCACCTTGGGCAAGTGTCTTCTACTGTAGCCTTGGGCCGACCAAAGTTTTGTGAGTGGATTTGGTAGACGGAAACTGAAAGAAGTCCGTCGTACATATGTATATGTATATATATATATGTGTGTCTTTGCGTCTATATTTGTCCCCCTCCACCGCTTGACAACCGGCATTGGTGTGTTACCCCACCCCCCGGTAACTTAGTGTTTTGGCAAAAGGAGGTGACAGAGTAGGTACCAGGCTTAAAAAAACAAAAATACTACTGGGGTTAATTCATTTGAATAAAATTTCTCCAAGGCAGTGCCCCAGCATGGCAGCAGCCTAATAACTGAAATGAGTAAAAGATATATATATGTATATATATATATATATATATATATATATATATATATATGTATATATTTCCCCTCCACCCCCAAAATGTAGAATTCCTTACTTAGATATTTAGATTCCAACACAAATATGAACCTCAGGATAAGATATAAAATTAGAAAGAAAATAAAGAGACAGGCTAAGATATTATAATGAAAGCAAGCAACAGGTCCTGGTCATACATGATGTAATGTTGTCTTTTCCTCACCACATAATTACTTCTAATTAACTCAGTTAATGTGCTGCCTCTACATTAGATATGCAAACGCTAATGTAAACTGTTTATCTGATAAGCTTTGTTGTTCTTTCATCTCCTCCTACTGTTTCCATTCCTGGTTATATACCATTTAACCGAAGCCTCTGTTTGCATTCCATGTTTAGAATAATATTTATTCAAATAATCTCAGCTTTAGAATGAACATCATCAACATCATTATTATTATTATTATTATTATTATTAAGGAGGTAAGTTGGCAGAATCGTTAGAATGCCAGGCGAAATGCTAAGCGGTATTTCACTATGCTATGCTCTGAGTTCAAACTTTGCCTGGTATCTTTTCAGGGTTGGTAAAATAGGTACCAGTGAAACACTGGTGTTGATGTAATCGACTAGTCCCCTCTCGCCCAAAATTCCAGGCCATGTGCCTTTAGTAGAAAGGATTATTGTCATTATTAAGACAACGAGCTGGCAGAATTCTTAGCATGCTGGGGAAAATGCTTAGCGGAATTTCGTCCGTGTTTTACATTCGGAGTTCAACTTTGCCTTTAATCTTTTCAGGGTCGATGAAGTAAGTACCAGCGAAATACTGAGGTTTGATGTAATCGACTAGGCCCCTCCCCCAAAATTTCAGGCCTTGTGCTTTCAGTAGAAAGAATTATTATTATTATTGTTCAGTAGTTTTATTTTTATAACGTGCTTTCACTTCACTACTGAGCGCAGCTCTGTGTGCCTTGGGTATGTGCTGTGGTTTGCTGTGATGCTCTTATGGTTACTGTGTTGAAAGTGTTTTGCGTAGGATGTGTGCAGTGCCCAGTAGTGCAATTTTCTGTATGTTATATATATTTGTAAGTCCTGGTGTTTTTGTTATGTATTATTATTATTATTATTATTTCTTTACTACCCACAAGGGGCTAAACATAGAGGTGACAAACAAGGACAGACAAAGGGATTAAGTCGATTACATCGATCCCCAGTGTGTAACTGGTACTTGATTTATCGACCCCGAAAGGATGAAAGGCAAAGTCAACCTCGGCGGAATTTGAACTCAGAACATAACAGCAGATGAAATACCACTAAGCATTTCGCCCAGCGTGCTAACATTTCTGCCAGCACGCCTTATTATTATTATTATTATTATTATTAAGGTGGCGAGCTAGTAGAATCATTACCACACTGGAGAACATGTTGCACATTTGTTAAGTGCTGTATATACATATATTGTATACATGGCACTCAAAGTGTTAATAATAATAATAATAATAATAATAATAATAATAATAACAATAACCCTTTTTCTATAGGCACATGGCCTGAAATTTGTGGGGAGAAGACTAGTCGATCACATCAACCCCCAATACTTGACTGGTGCTTAATTTATCGGCCCCGAAAGAATGAAAGGCAAAGTCAACCTTGGCGGAACTTGAACTCAGGAATGTAGCGACGGACGAAATGCCACTGAGCATTTTCGTCCAGCTCTTTAATGATTCTGCCATTTCTGACGCTGTAATAACAATAATAACGACAACAACTTGAGGCTTGCGACAAAGAGAAGTGTCAGCTTTGAATACATGAATAAATTCCGGCTACATTTAATGAGGTTTGTCTCTCGTTTATAAATTCAGACATATTTGCATTTTTATATATATATATATGTGGTCGTGTGGATGGGTGGTGCAATCAATACATGGGGATAATTCAAGGAAACGGCTACAGCAGATATTTGTGAACTCACAACCAATGTAATTGTTAATACTTAATTGGAGTCGGACAGACACACGGACAGAGAATTACCGTCATAGCAACACTTGCCTGCATATACATACATACATATATATATATATATATATTTATTTTGTAATGATTTTCTTCTTTGCGTTTGTTTTCCAGTATTTGTATCTCTTTCACACCCACACAAATGAAATACATGAACAAACAGAGCGTTCCATAAGCGAGTCAGCTTTTGTAAGTGGTTTCTAATTGATACGCCTGGAAAACTTATGGGACATAACACACTCTTATACTTGTGTATATTTATTGGGAAATTATACACGCATGCATGCACATATATACACACACGCATGCATGCACACTAACACAAATGAAATAGAGGCATATATTCAGCATTTCATGAGTAAGTCAGTATTATAAGGTGTTTATAATTGATAAACCTGAAAAACTTATGGGACATCACACACACACACAGAAGATACATGCACATTCACAGTGTTCCATAAGTAAGTCAGCATTGTAAACAGCTTATAACTGATATGCCTAAAAATCTTATGGGACATAATGCACTCGCACACACACACAGATGAAACACATATGCACACAAATACACAGCATTCCATAAGCAAGTCAGCATTGCAAAGAGTTAATAATTGATACGCCTGAAAAACTTATGGGACGTAATGTATATACATACACACACATACACAGCGTTCCACAAGTAAGTCAGTATTGCAAAGAGTTTATAATTGATACGCCTGAGAAACTTATGGGACGTGTGTGTGTGTGTGTAAGCAAATACACACACACAGCTCTTTCCCTCACATATTATCATGTATGTAATTTCATATTCCGTCTCCTTCATTACACGTCTCCAGTCCATTCACCTGCTCCAGGTACAGCAATATCAGTGTCGTTGTTACCACCACCACCACCACCACCACTATTACTACTACTACTACTACCACCAACACCAGCACATTGTTCGTTTTTCCCCTCATCTTCTTTGCTACATAATAGTGCAAATACAATATTTATTATATGAGAAATCATCCTCATTATTATCATTATTATTATTATTATTATTATTATTATTATTAAGGCGGTGAGATGGCAGAATTGTTAGCATGCTGGATGAAATGCTTAGTGGTATTTCACCTGTCGCTCCAATCTAAGTTCAAATTCTGCCGAGGTCAACTTCGCCTTTCATCCTTTCAGGGTCTATAAAATAAGTACCAGTTATGCACTGGGGTCGATGTAATCAACTCATCCCCTCCTCCACAAAATGGCTGCCCTTGTGGCTAAATCTGCGACCAATATTATTATTATTATTATTATTGTTACTAAGGCTGTGAGCTGGCAGAATCATTAGCACACCGGGAAAAATGCTTAGCGATATTTCACCCATCACTACGTTCCGAGTTCAAATTCCGCAGAGGTCGACTTTACCTTTCATCCTTTCGGGGGTCGATAAATTAAGTACCAGCGAAACACTAGGGTCGATGTAATCAACTAGTTCCCTCCACCCCCCCCACAAATTTCAGGCTTTGTGCCTTTAATAGAAAAGGTTATCATCATTCTGTCAGATCTTATGTTTATTTACTCTTTTACTTGTTTCAGTCATTTGACTGCGGCCATGCTGGAGCACCGCCTTTAGTCGAGCAAATCGACGCCAGGACTTATTCTTTGGAAGCCTAGTACTTATTCTATCGGTCTCTTTTGCTGAACCGCTAAGTTACGGAGATGTAAACACACGAGCAGCGGTTGTCAAGCGATGTTGGGGGGACAAACAGACACACACACACACATATATATATATATATATACATATATACGACAGGCTTCTTTCAGTTTCCGTCTACCAAATCCACTCACAAGGCTTTGGTCGGCCCGAGGCTATAGTAAAAGACACTTGCCCAAGGTGCCACACAGTGGGACTGAAGTACCAGTTATGCACTGGTGTCGATATAATCGACTTAATCAGTTTGTCTGTCCTTGTTGGTCCCCTCTGTGTGTAGCCCCTTGTGGGTAGTAAAGAAATAACACACAGTACAAAAATAAAAATAGCTCAGGAAAAATTAGGAGTGTTTTTATGTTTCAAGCATATGGTCTTCTCCAGAAAGAACAAATGAGAAGAGAAAAAACAAATGGAGAGAGAGAAAAGAACCAACATGTCTCAAACAAACAGTCATCGTGTGATGAAGATAGATATCTACATGTGAGTGAGTCTTTGTGTTTGTACCCTGCCTTCACTTAAAAACCGGTGTTGGTTTGTTTACGTCCCCATAATTCAGTGGTTCGGTAAAAAGGGGCTGATAGAATAAGTTATCAAGTTACAAAAAAAAAAAAAAAAAGCACAGGAGGTGTTTTCATTTGGCTAAAAACCCTTCGAAGAAGCGGTGCCCCAGTTTGACCGCAGCCTAATGGCTAAAGCATGTGAAAGGTAAAAGGTACACACAGTGGGGGGGGGGGGCTATTTCTCTACATAATATGACTTCAGCCTGACACCATCTTTCTTTATGAGGGTATTAATGTAATTGAAGACAAATTATAACCAAATTATACCACCATATTGCTAAGACTGGAATAATTATTATAAAGATCGGGTTCCATTTTTTAATGGGTGTGTGTGACAATCACTGAGGACACACAAAATATATATATACCCATGTACCCCTGAATAAAATAAACCACATTCGAGCAAGCCACTATCATAGATTAGATTTATTAACCGGCTTTATCTCTTTCCTAAAAATATTGTTCTTGTTTTGTACCATTAGACATTATAATTATTAATTATCATTGTTAATCATAATTAATCTCTTAACATTGTCAAATGGCAAAATCCCGTTATTTAATGGCTTATAAAGTGCCCTTTGTTTTAAAACCCCACCCCACTCCAAAATATCCCAGAAAATCAGCCTGCATTGTATAAATACTCGACTGGCGTTTCGTTTATTCACCAGCAAAGTTGAGATTTCAGAAAGTGCATGCAAAGAACTGAGATGCAGTTTGTATGTAAGTATGCTCATCTAAAAAGTCCTCAAATACAGCATATTGATAGGCATGATATGGCTCAGTGGTTAAGACCATTGGGCTCACAATCAGGAGGTAGTGAGTTCAGTTCCTGGACTGGGCTGTGTGTTGTGTTCATGAGCAAGGCACTTTATCTCACGTTGTTCCACCCCCCCCACACACACACATACATACATACACCGTCTCAGGGTCGACGAAACACCAGCCAAGTGCTGGCGTTTGTGGTAATTGACTAACCCTCCCCAACTTTGAAACAACTGACAACTATGGCAGAAACGGTTAAGCTGAATGCACCCACTCTAAAGTGTACACCTGTAGATGGGGGAGGCCTGTTGGTTAGGGTAATCCTGGATCTATAAGGTTCCTTGATTGGCCCTGGTTGGTGGTTTTGCATCGAGAGGACTGCATCGTAGATGTGTTCCACATGCTTTGTCAATTATATCTGCTTCTATTTCGTATCACTGTTTCCTATTTTCCATTTCTTTCCCCTCATCTTTTATATAAACCCTCCAATTGTAGGCTGTCCTTAAGATGTCCCCTTGAAACACTGGGGTCAATGTAATCGACTTAATCCCTTCCAAAATTTGAGGCCTTGTGCTTCCAGTAGAAATTATTATTATTATTATTATTATTATTATATTATTATTATTATTGTTGCTGTTAGTCCGTCAACAAAAAATGTCTTTGCAATGCTTTGGAAATTTAATTAAAATTATTTTTTAATTTATTTTTCCTTCTTACTCAATTATTAATATTCAACAAGGGAGTTCAGCCATGAAACATTAGTATGAACCAGTATTTTTCTGACAACACATGTACACACATATGCCATAACCCGCCGAACACGCACAAACACACAAACACACACAAGTATTTAGAATGTATAAACAGGAGAATATTCAATATGTACACCACAGGGGGTTTATTAATTTTTTTTAAAAGCTGTGGTTTCATTTTGCTACTTCTGAGTTTTATACAGTCTGTCAGAGTCAGACAAAAAGCATCAGGGGCAGCAGCAGCAGCAGTAGTAGTAGTAGTAGTAGTGTGCGTGTATAAGGGAGACAGGGAGAGAGGACGGGAGGGGAGATGCAGCAAGGGCCAATCAGGTAAGAAGATAAAGCAGACAGTGAGATGTCCACAGTCAACACGTAGTTTTACAGGCTTGAAAAAAAAAAAAAAAAAGATAGTGAAAGTAAATTTCGACAGAGTATATAGGGATAAATTAATATAATATAAAGATGAGTTATCCACTGGGGCATCGTAATAGCTCTCAGGTATATTCCAAGTTCCGGCTAAGCACATCAAGTAGTAAGAAACTTTCAAGGATCGCTTAGGGTGAGGAATCCCACTGTAATTCTTCTGATGGGTGGATCCGGGTTCGATTCGCTGTATTATGAGTATGTTCGGGAGTGCAAATCCCAAACAATCACAAAGATACGGAGAATGGTACTTCTTTAAATTTTTCTTTCACTTTAAGCAGTTAAGCCATACAATTAATTAACTGTAAAATTAATTAAACGAAAAATTCGAAGGTGTACCAGTCTCCATCTTCATTGTAATTATTTTGGATTTACATCCTACACACACACAGCCATCTCAACAGTCTTTTGGTCCCCCGGCCAAAACAATGATCTGGGCCTTATGCATTTATTTAACAGCCATCTACAGCATACATATATCAGAATTGGGCCCCTAGACCCACGGGGTTCCTAGGCAACTGCCCTCAGTGCACATGTCTTAGTAAGGCACTGCGTGTATTTGTGTGTGTGTGTATATATATATATATATATATATATATATATATATATAAGGAAATAATGTTATTCTCAAACACAGGATAATGCTACTAATATAGCATGAACAGGATAAACTACCCATGTTTTGCAGAAATTTATCAAAAA
>NC_142950.1:31314307-31324307 GCF_046866305.1 Octopus bimaculoides | reverse complement strand
ATCGCGGGTGTTACGTTCCATCCGCCACCCCACCCCCACCTCACGATAGACGAAAATCCGTGAAGTAGAAACAGTACTGTACTGCAGATTTTAAAAAATTATTTATATATAATTTGTATATAATTTATTTTATTATAAATGCAAAATAACACCACGGAGGAATAAACGTAAGCTTATGTAATAATCCGCGATAGGTGAACCGCGATATGGCGCACTTTGGATGTAGCGTATAACTTATTTCATTGATAACAAAATCACCACCTCACACCATATAAATAAGATACCTATGTGTGTGTGTGTGAACATACAGATATACACGCGCATTCCAGTGAGATCGGATCAAATATACACACGCGGGAGTATGTGTGTGTGCGTACTCAGATACAAAATACGAAACAAAACCTTAAAATACTTCTACCATCATAATCTCTTCGACTAAAAGGCGCAAGGCCTGAAATTTATGGGGAGGGGGACTAGTCGATAAATATCGATCCCAGTGTTCAACTGGTTCTTAATTTATCGACGCCGAAAGGATGAAAGGCAAAGTAGACTTGGGACGGAATTTGAACTCAGAAATACCTATTTCTTTACTGCCCACAAGGGGCTACACACATAGAGGACAAACAAGGACAGACAAGCGGATTAAGGCGATTATATCGACTCCAGTGCGTAACTGGTACTTATTTAATCGACCCCGAAAGGATGAAAGGCAAAGTCGACCTCAGCGGAATTTGAACTCAGAACGTAGCGACAGACGTAATACCGCTAAGCATTTTGCCCGGCGTGCTAACGGTTCTGCCAGCACGCCGCCTTTTAGAATTTCTCTTTTTTTTTTTTTGGACCCAGGGTGAAGGATGAAGAGGACAATGCAAAGACAGAAATGAAATGATAAAAAGAAAATACAGAAAGCATATATAATAAACAGATAGAAGGGAAATATACAGAGCATACAATACTAAAAGGCAAGAAGGGGCAAAAAAGGGATTATAATGATGTGGTCGTCGAAATAATATAAACATAACACGTGGTACATGTAAGGACACCCACCTGCAAGTTAATTAACTTACACGTCATTAACCTACTATACATTAATCTAATAATATTTAATTAAAACCTACACAATATGTTGTAACGACTGCTTTAATTACGTTTTAAAATAACGTACCCAAATGCAGTTTTCCATAAATGCTGGTTTAACCAATCAAGCTCTAAGACACGGGAAATGAAGAAAGGGTGTGGTGTGGGGCTTTTAATGAGTTCCAAAATGGAAAGCAAGAATGAGAGATAATCTGTAAGACAATCCAACTGGATTTGACTACACGGCCAAGTCTCCAGCAAACTTTCAGTTATGCAACATTCCACAGCAGCGCTTTTCCAGAGCTTCTGATACTCATTAAGGAACCCTCAAAAGGCATTCCATGTCTTAAGGAAACCCACCCCACATAAAAAAACAAAAAAAAAACGGGATTAACGGAGAATCTCGTCATTGTATCAGTCGCTCTCCGACATGTTTACAGTTGAGCCCGTGACAGTTGAGACCTCCGGTGAGCTTGGTCTCCGGACCACAACCCAGCTCACCGCTATCGCGGCAGCAGAGATTGTTGTCCGCTAAGTGCGAGCCCCGCGTGTCAGTGGCTGTTCCAGCGCATCCCCCTTCGCCATCCTCCGACGCAACGCCGTTTTCCATCTTGTCTGCTGGGGGCCATGACAAATTCCTAAATATATTGCGAGAGCTACATAAAAAATTATCACATTATTCGTTGGTATAAAAACTGCATTTTAGAGAACCATCTTTATTTCAGCAGCACATATTCAAGAAGAAATAATTTTTACTGCATTGAATCTTATTGTGCGGTCGAATGTCGCATAAGGGGACCAGGGTAACTTTTAGGGGCAGCTTTAAGAGGGTGGGTTGGGGGGAATTTGAATCTTATATAACATTAAATTCAGTATACAGCTTTTACTAATTCTGGTCTTATTCTTCCATAAGCTTAAATTTCACGAGAGATTAAACAAATCATTACTTTAACCATCGGACTGCGGCCATGCTGGGGCACCGCTTTGACGGTTTTTTTTTATTCGAACGAACCAACCCAAGTACTTATTTTTTTCTCAAGCTGGTACTTATTCTATCGATCTCTTTTTGCCGACCTGCTAAGTAACGGGGACCTAAACAAATCAACACTGGTTATCAAGCGGTGTTTGGACACACACACACAGACATGCGCGCGCGACAGGCTTCCTTCAGCTTCGGTCTACCAAATCCACTCACAAGGCTTTGGTCGGCCACTCAAGGGTCCCATGCAATAGAACTAAACTCAAAACAATGTGGTTAAGAAATCAAAGTTTGCATCTAATTATCTAATTAAATTATTTATTAATTAAGCAGTTCATCCCCAATTTTCGGTAACACCGATTAGGAACGGCTGCAAGGAGGCTGCTCATAAAAGAATTACAATTTGGAGAGTTAAAAGTAAAAAATACTAATAACCTTTACTACTTCTAGGTACAATATCCGAAATTTTGGGGGTTTAGATCGACCGACCCCCACACCTATGGCCATGAATGATATGATTTGGTGACTGAAATAATACGATCGCGAATATACAGTAAGTGGCTGAAATGGGGGTTCCTCCGAAGGATCTCGACAGAGTGCGTAGCTCGGAGATCAGGGAGTGTGTCTCTCTCTAGGTCAAGCCGATTCTTCGCATCGAGAGATCACAGTTCCGGTGCTACGGACGTGTTAGAATGATGCAGGAAAGAAAAGTAAGACGGTTTCTTTAAGCCGAGCCAATTAGCAGGAAAGCCAAGAGTAGACCAAGAACGAGATGGTTGGAAGTTTACTGACGGTTGGACTCTGTAGAGGAGGTGCCCGAGGACTCTACCCCCAACAACCCTCTCGGGAATAATGGACGCAGAAAATGGATTTATTTATTTATTTACTAAACGAGGAAGTGCTGAAAAGTTCCTGGCTCTAAGGGTATCGCGAATAGCCTAAGTTGGAGGCGTAAATTTCCGAGTTCTTCTGCAGGACTTAGAAGAACAGAAGGACCCCTGCAATGTGTGTGTGAATCTTTAAGGGGAATATGTTGCATAAAATCATAATTAACTGATCCTCCTGTATTTTCTTTTACGCAAAAGCCAGGAACTTTTCAGGCCCACTCTCGTAGTGGTGGTCTGTATTGGGAAGGAGACTATAATGGTGGTTTGTGTTGACTGGGAGAGTACGAAGGGGTACTTAAAAGGTCTTAGCTTTAAGGGCATCACGAAAGGCCTGGGTTGGAGGCCCAGCCTTCCGAGTTCTTTTACAAGGCTTAGAAGAACAGAATGGACCACAGCATTAAGTGTTTGAATCTGAGAGGAGAATATGTTGAATAAAATCATAATTAACTGGTCCTCGTGTACTTTATTTTTATTCAAAATCAGGAACTTTTCTGCACCCCGCCCTCGTATTTATCGTCGTTGTTATTTTTGGTCATCGTTTGCATCTCGTGTATCGATTATCAAAACGAAATGATCGAGGATGCTAGGGGGAAAGTTGGGGTGCTTCGATGTTTCGGTACCTCAGTTTACGCGATCAGTTGCGATAATGCTATGAATGTTTTGGGTTGCCTTAAAAAACAACATTATTTTAGAACTGAATATTTTCTATCCTGTATAAATAAACAGGGTTAGAAACCAAATTTCAGATTTTTTTTTGCACCACCATCTCAACCAAGCACGAAACACAATTTACACAAACAATAATTGCAAATAATAATTACAAGCAAGTGCACGCTCCCCATCACCGTCACAACCACCACCACCACCACCACCACATGAAAATTGGGTTTGGTTTCATTACTCAGTCGTAACTGAGCGGTTCGGCAAAAAGTTTCATTTGATAGACACATACCAGATTTTAAAATAAGCACTGGGGGAGGGGGTTCATTTTGGTAGACTTCAACGCTTCAAGGCAAGTGCTACAACATGGCCGCAATCGGATAACCGAAAATACAAGCACACGCGCACGCCCGCTCACACATACATTTGTAAGAGAGAGAGTGTGTGTGTGTGTGTATGTATGTATGTGTGTGTGTATGAGCGTGCGTGTATACACAGAAACATATTTAGTTATGCATAAACATATTATATACACACACACACACACATGCATAGATACATATATGCAAACAATATACACGTATGCATGAACCTATCTCGCTATACACACATGCATTGCAGACAAAACACACACACACACACGTAAGTATCTATCTATCTATCTACATATACATGCTTAGATATACACACGCATACAGACATAAACGCATATATATATATATGTATAAATACATCACTCCCACAAGTGCCATTGTATACACACAGTTGCTAACATAGGTACTTAACAGCACAAAGAACTCACCACACACGCAAAACGTTTAATGAATACACGAAAAAAAGTGAGTATAATTTCTTTCATTTGAGATAGATTAAACAACGCGATTCTGTCGCTATGTATATATAAGAGTGATTGTATGTGTGTATGTGTGTGTGTGTGTGTGTCAGACATAGATAAGAGAAAGATATAAGGAGATACGAGAAAAAGATAGGGAACACGAGTGTAGAGTGAGAAGGGTGTGTGTGTATGCGTGTGTTGTGTGTGTGTATGCGTGTGTTGTGTGTGTGTGTGTGTGTGTGTGTGTGTGTGTGCTCGCGCACGTAAGAGTCTGTGTAAACTTGTTAATATTCTCAATTATAGCAGCATTTTTTTTCTAACAAACCAATGTGTCGGTAACGTAAACAACGAATATGATATAATAATAATAATATTAATACCCTCTTAAACATAGCACACACACACATACACACACTATAGTGTACATATTTATATGCTAGTGGTTTAGTATATCTTCGTTATCAAAGCCAAAGCGATGTTGGGGCATTCTTCGAATACACACCCACTCATTATATATGCATAAAATTTATATATTATATTTATACAACTATCTAGCTATTCTATCTGACTGTATATAACATTTATGTTGATATATATATATATATATATATATATATATATATATATATAACATACATATTTATAATTTACCACTCTAATAAGAATAGTGTTTTGACAGTGACTTCGAAACTACGGCCAGCTTTCTCCACAAAACAAAAATGATCTTTCTGTTTAATGTAAAACTATTTATAAACACAACAAACACACACACACACACACGTGTGTATGTATATATATATATATATATATGTATCATAAATATATATATAAGGTGCTCCAGCATGGCCGCAGTCAAAGGACTGAAACAAATAAAAGAGTAAAAGAGTAAGTAGTTGGTTTATATACGCACACAAAACACATCGAAAGGGTCTTACAATGGAAAAACAAATGACGTTCAAGTTTATTCGAATAATAAATGAAAGCGATTTGACAGTTGTCGGAGTTCGTTTGAAGGCAGTCAAACACAACACAAGCACACACACATTATATATATATATATATATATATATATATATATATATATATATATATATATATATATATATATATATATATAAACATATATATATATATATATATAAACATATATATATATATATAGGTTCAAAAAACAATAACAAAAAAACAACAAAGTGAGGACGTGATACGGATAGTGTTATTGGACGCTCCGGGAAAGGAAAGATATATATATATATATATATATATATAGGAAGAGAGAGAGAGAGAGAGAGAGAACACGTACATATGCACACACATACTCGTTAATGTATATAATTTGTAAAATGTCGGCTCCATTCGTATACTTGTATATGCACGTGTGTGTATACACACAAATTTGTGTATGTGGACGTGTGATTTAATTTTTACACACACACACACGCGCACATATATATATATATATATACATATATAAAAGTATACATATGTAACAGTATGTAAACATATTATATAACATTAGATACATAGATACGTAGTGTGTGTGTGTGTGTATATATATATATATATATATATATATATATATATATATATATAAAGATACGTAGTGTGTGTGTGTGTATATATATATATATATATATATGTAACACATATCCGCGACATATCCTGTATACTTTGTGTATACAAATATAGATACATCTATGTAAACACATAAATGTATATATATATATATATATATATATGCGTGTGTGTGTAAAAATTAAGTCACACGCCCACATACACAAATTTGTGTGTATATACACACACGTGCATATACAAGTATACGAATGGAGCCGACAACATTTTACAAATTGTGTGCATAATGATATATATATATATATATATATATATATATATATATATATATATAAATATAAGCATAATGGCCGTAAGAACTTGTCATAGATTTATTGCGGAAATACTCAACACACACGCACACACGTGATAGGGATAGGATTAATAGCAATGAGGATGTAATTGCTCCGAGCGTGCGTGGTGCCTTTGTGTGTATATGTGTGTGTGTGTGTGTGTGTGTGTGTGTGTGTGTGTATTATATTACAATTATTTACATCAAATATATAATTTAATATTTAACTACATACAATAGATGCGCTAGGTGTACAATCTGTAAACGCGTGCATGTAATGTTTTGAGTTTAAAGAGGATTGCATAATGTCCGAACCAGGATATATATTTTTTACATGATTTTTTTTTTCCGCTTAAAATATAGGTGCAAGGTCAAACAGAAAGAAAGAATAAAGAGTTCAAATTCCGCCGAGGTCGACTTTGCCTTTCATCCTTTCGGGGTCGATAAATTAAGTACCAGTTGCGTACCTGGGTCGATGTAATCGACTTAATCCGTTTGTCTGTCCTTGTTCGTCCCCTCTATGTTTAGCCCCTTGTGGGCAATAAAGAAATAAGAAAGAATAAAAAAAGTAATGGTGACCTTATCGGAATTTGAACCCAGGACGTAAACAGCTGGAAAAAACGGTAAATTTTCAGATTAACACCCGCACGATTTTCACTAGGGTGTTACGGTTAGGATTGGGGTTAAGGTTACTGTTGGGGTTTCAGGGTTAGGGTTTTAAGGTTAGGGAATTCCGTCCCTAACCCTAACCGTAACCCTAAACCTAAACCTAAAACCGTAACCCTAACACCCTAGTGAAAATCGTGCGGGTGTTAATCTGCAAGTTTATCCAAAAAAACTTACCGATACTGCCAATTCCTCCGCTTTAATAATAATTCTATTATAGGCACAAGGCCCTCAATTTTGTGGTAGAGGAACTGGTTGATTATATCGACCCTAGTGCTCAACTTGTACATATCAACCCCGTAAGGATGGAAGGCCAAGTCAATCTTGGCGGAATTTAAAAACGAACGAAAAAGGCGTTAGGCATTTTGTCCGGCGAGCTAAGGATTCCGCCAGCATGCCGCCTTCATAATAATAATGATGATAATCCTTTCCTCTAAGGGCACAAGACCTGCATTTGGGGGGGGGGGGGATAGTCGATTACATTGAGTCCAGTGTTTCATTGGTACTTAATTTAGCGACCCCGAAAGGACGAAAGGCAAAGTTAACCCCGGGGTAAATTTGAACTCAGAACATAAATACGGACGAAATACCGCTAAGCATTTCGTCCGGCGTGCTAACGATTCTGGCAGCTCATAAATAATAATAATAATAATAATAATCCTTTTTACTCAAGGTATAAGGCCTGGAATTTGGGGGGGGGAGGTTGCATTGACCCTGGTACTCAACTGGTACTTAATTCATCAAACCCGAAAGGATGAAACGCAAAGTCGACCTCAGCGGAATTTGAACTCAGAACGAAGCGACGGGCCAAATACCACTAAGCAATTCGTCCAGATTGCTAACGATTCTGCCAGCTTCCGACCTTAATAATAATAATAATAACAACAACAGCAACAACAACTATGTGTATATAAACACATACACACACACATGCTCATACGTATCAACACACTATTTCTTTCTCAACATATGTCTATATAATACATGTATTGTGTACACATAAAACGTGTATGTATATAGGTATGTATGTATGTACGCGTGTTTCTTCCAATAAGCAACACTTTTTATTCTTATATTTTTCGCTGTGTGTGTGTGTGTGTGTGTGTGTGTGTGTGTGTGTGCGTGTGCCGGGCGCGCCGTTTCATAATGAACGATCTCCCACCATAGGGGCAACATCCCATGCCAGTACAAAACAAGCCAACGATGGTTTTCGCTGGACGGCCAACCTGTATGTATATATATATGCGTGTGTTTGTGTGCGTGTGTGTGTGTGTGTGTGTGTGTGTGTGTGTATGTTTGTGTGTGTGTGTGTGTGTGTGTGTGTGTATATATATATATGTATGTATGTATGCATGTGTGTGTATATATACACTTTTACTTGTTTCAGTCTTTTGACTGCGGCCATGCTGGAGCACCGCCTTTAGTCGAAGAAATCGACCCCAGGACTTATTCTTTGGAAGCCTAGTACTTATTCTATCGGTCTCTTTTGCCGAACCACTAAGTTACGGGGACATAAACACACCAGCATCGGTTGTCAAGCGATGTTGGGGGGACAAACACAGACATACAAACACACACACACACATACACATATATATACACATATACGACGGGCTTCTTTCAGTTTCCGTCTACCAAATCCACTCACAAGGCATTGGTCGGCCCGAGGCTATAGTAGAAGGCACTTGCCCAAGATGCCACGCAGTGGGACTGAACCCGGGACCATGTGGTTGGTAAGCAAGCTACTTACCACACAGCCACTCCTACGCCTATATATATATATATGCATGTATGTGTATGTATATATGCATGTATGTGCATGTATGTACATATATATATATATTATGCATGTATGTGTATGTGTGTATATATGTGTGTGTGTGTGTGTGTGTTGGGGTGGTGACCATTAGTTCTTTACAACAATACCCGACAAAATACGCGTCTCTCTCAACCCACCTCAGTGACATTCCAAATTGCAAGAAGACTGCCGTACAGTCTTTGTTTGTCCAGATGCTTTCCCCAAGAAATATATGAAGCAAAGCCGTAGCTTCCTTGGGTTTGGTGAACCTCCAAGTAATGAACCCACAATATGTATGTAAGTTTGTATGTATGAATTTTATGATATTTATGTAACTATCCAGCTTATACATAACACCCTCACTTCCTCATCTCTCTTTTTCTTTTTACATGATGTAATTAATTTGTTCATCAATAAAAACACGTCTGAAACAGCTGTAGCGAACTTCTTCTTCTCTGTGTTGTTATATAAGTTCACAGATAAGGCGGCGAGTTGGCAGAAACGTTAGCACGCCGGGCGAAATGCTTAGCTGTATTTCGTCTGCCGTTACGTTACGTTCTGAGTTCAAATTCCGCCGAGGTCAACTTTACCTTTCATCCTTTCGGGGTCTAAATTAAGTACCAGTTGCGTACTGAGGTCGATCTGATCGACTGGTCCTCTCCTCACAAAATTCGGGCTTTGTGCCTTGAATAGAAAAGGATATACAGTTCACAGATGAGATCCAGAGAGGGTTGTGTGTGTATGTATGTATATATATATATATATATAGATCGATACACACACACAAAGCAATAAATTATATATATAGACACACACACATATATATATATACATACATACAGTAATATATATAATATATATATATAATATATATATATATATATATATATATACATACATACAAATATATGTATATTTACAAGCGTAAATATACATGCATTCATATGTATATAAATATATGAAGTACAAGAAACGTGTACTGTACAAAAAATATTGTGTAACCTTCGAGTTTTATTGTAAGATTATTTTTTATTATAACTTGACTTAAACACATACCTTTATCTCTCTATGTAATCTGCCTGCCTGAGACCGTGTATTGAAAATTTAATCTTAAATACCATTTAAATCCTGATTATTGACGCTAAAACAAAAAAAAATTATTTATATAAGTCCAACCCAGACAGATCAACGCAAA
>NC_142950.1:31294307-31309307 GCF_046866305.1 Octopus bimaculoides | reverse complement strand
TCTTCGTTACCACGTATTTTTTGTTTTTTAGCTGCGTATATAAATTAAGAAATATAAATAAATAGACTAACAGGCACAGGCGTGGCTGTGTGGTAAGAAGCTTCTTCTCGGTGACATGGTTCCCAGTTCAATCCCACTGCGTGGAACCTTGGGCAAGTGTCTTCTATAGCCTCGGACCAACTAAAGCCCTGTGAGTGGATTTGGTAGACGGAAACTAAAAGAAGTCCATCGTGTGTGTGTGTGTGTGTGTGTGTGTGTGTGTGTGTGTGTGTGTGTGTGTGTATATGTGTGTGTGTGTGAGTGTGTTTGAGCCTGTGCTTGTCCCCGTCTCATCGCTTGAGAACCGATGTTGGTGTGTTTACGTCCTCGCAACTTAGTAAAAGATACCGATGGAATAAGTACTAGGCTTTCAAAGAATAGGTCCTGGAGTAGACTAAATTCTTCGGCTAAAATCCTTAAGGCGGTGCTCCAGCACGGCCGCAGTCAAATAACTGAAACACACAAAAGAATTATAGAATATCAGCGAAACACACACGATGTGGTTCTCAACCATTTTTTTTGCCTGTGGATCCCTTTCATTTCTATGTTACGTTACTGGTCCCTAATGTTAATAATAATAAAAAAAAAAGAATTTTATTTATTAGTGGGAATTCATTAAAAAAAAAATTGTTCCAATATTTTGTGTATTGTACAAGTATGATCAATTTTTTGCACATAAATTTCAACAAGAAAATCTTATATCTGGACCCCTAAGGGTTATTTATTGACCCTGGATGAAAGCCACTGTATGGAAGATGAACAAAAAAAAAAAATAATAAAAAGCTATTGCGTAAAAACCAACCCTGCCAGTTGAACTCGTGATCCACTTTGTTAGATATATATCTAAAAGAGAGCTACATGATAAAAAATTATGTTAAAGTAAATATATACATGAAGAATTTGGCGGTAATATACACACACATACCTACATGTTTATGTATACATATATATCTATGTGTGTATGTACAATTCACAAACACGTATATACATAGATATACACAAATGCGTACATATATTGGTAAATTCCCATAAATTTATATACGTATACATTCAGATATAAATAAATGCTTATACATTCAATAATTCCACACACACTCATATATACATGCATAAATATACACACACATATATATATATATATATATATATACAAAGCAAGTTGATTCAAGTCAATTCCACATTATCCTCTCTGTGTGTGTATGCATGTGTACATGCGTGTGTTTATATGTATGTAGAAAGGAATGCTTAATGCGTAAGAGAGACAGAGACAGAGAGAGAGAGAGAGAGAAAATGAGAAGGTAGCAGATAGTTACAACAGAAGGATGATAGTCGAACCAGCCGCGCGTGCTCATGTGTGTGCAGTGGTAGAGAGAGAGAGAGAGAGAGAGAGAGAGAGAGAGAGAGAGAGAGAGAGAGAGAGAGAGAGAGAGAGAGAGAGGCTTCTGTTAAAACTAAACTGGTTTGTTTCCTCTTTACTACATATTAAAGAGGCAGCCGAAAGTTGGCTGTTGTAGCGAAGAGGCTTTATAACATGAAGGTACAAGAGACTGGCAATGGGACCGATATTTCAAAATAACCTCGAACACGAGATGCTTTATACACACACACACACACACGAATGTGTGGGTGTATATGTTTTTAAGTACAAATACACACACACACATACATATATATATAAAAACCCCAGAAACATACGCATAAAATAGATATACGTTTTAACAGATGTATGTATTACTATTATGTATGCGTGTGTGTACAGCGTAGCCTTTAAGTAATAACATTTGCGAAAACTTGTGCATTCCGTGATTGCCAACACACACATAAGTGTGCCTGCCTATCTATCTATCGATCGATCGATCGATCTATCCCGTTTTCATCAGAAAATGTCCGACGGAAGGGAACACAGTGATGATGATTATGCAGCTTCTATGAATAAAGTATATTACTCTACCTTTCGTATTCGAGTACTATTGTTGGTAATTTTTCAGATTAACACCCGCCCGATCTTCACTAGGGGGTTAGGGTTTACGGTCAGGGTTAATGTTTAGGGTTAGTGTTAGGGTTATGGTTAGGGATCGGAATTCCCTAACCCCCTAGTGAAGATCGTGCGGGTGTTAATCTGAGAACCTACCCTATTTTTCCCACCTTGTTTTGTACTTATGTACTCACCTGTGTATGTCTGAGTTATATATATGTATATATATATATATATATATATATATATATATATATATATATATATGTATATATATAAAACACAAATATATAAATACCTGCATAGTCAAACATACAAATATACATACATTATATACGTGTGCCTGTGTATATAAATCTCTCTCTATATATATAGGCGAAGGCGTGGCTGTATGGTAACAAGCTTGCTTCTCAACTTCATGGTTCTGGGTTCTGTCCCACTGCGTGGCCCCTTGGACCGACTAAAGCCTTGTGACTGGCAGACAGAAACTGAAAGAAGCCCGACGCTGGTGTGTTTGCGTCCCCGTAACTTAGCGGTTCGGCAAAAGAGACTGATAGAATAAGTGGTAGGCTTACAAAGAATAAGTCCTGGGGTTGATTTCCTCGACTAGAAAACACCCCTTTAAGGCTGTGTTCCTCAATGACTAAAACAAGTAAAAGAATATATATATTATATTATATATATATATCCTCTCTTTTATATATATATATATATATATGTTACACAGATGTGTGCCTATTTCAATATGTACACTCTCTCGTATAAATTTTCTGTTGTGTTGCTGCGAACTGAAGCAACTTGTATCGATAAACTGCTGTAAACCTTTCATTATTTCTTTCGGCTGGTTCACGGCCTCTTCTATTTGATTGGAATCCAGTTCTTCAAAGCGGGTAGATAATAAATAAACAAACCCGTTCTCACCATCCCTGCAGTTAATTGTCGGCAACAAATAAAAAAAAAAAAATCTTAACAATTCTTCTAATCGGTATGTTTTGTGGTGTTTAACAACCCTGGACATCGAACTAGCTAGAATCGCCTCTGTTGTCTTAAGAAGCTGTGAAATTCTAATGCACTACGGGACCTCCTTATCCAATTTCCAGATAGCGGGGAGTTTCCAGAAACCCATGAAATACTATGCCATATCGTGCAATTTACCATACCCTATCACGAGTAAACTGAACATGTTTTCGAAGTTGGTTGATTTGCAGACAATGTTTTAAAAACAGTTTTGTTCTTTACCCTTTTTTTGAAGTAGACTCATTAAGATTAAACGTAGTCTACTTAAGTAGTAATTAGTACCCTATATCTGTTAAATAAAATAATGTTCTTTTCTTTAATTTTCATCCTATAAACATTATACTGCATACATTGGTCAAGTATGATGTGTTTCAAGAATTTTCAATGGATTAATAAATGTCAAACAGACCTTGCTTTAGAAGTGGATTAATTTGAATCTGTTAAATACAATTTAGTCCTTACTGCTCATAGTTTATTTTATATCCTATATATATATATATATATAATACAAATAATATGTGAGTATATGCATATACGTATGTATGTACATACCTACATAATAATACAAATAATATGTGAGTATATGCATATATACGTACATGTATGTACATACCTACATCTACATGTATATATAGATGCATATCTGGGTACAGGACGTCTCAAAAAAAACGTGGACAAAATGAAAAACAGAACATACACAGAGCACAGAAAACAAACAGGCCACATAGAGAATATTTCCTTCGTCAGCTGCCACCATTCTAAACTAAGCGTTTCGAAGAGTTAGGGCAATCTTTAAACCGTTTCCAGAAACCCGGAAAATATCCAGAAATCTGGGTCAGTTCCGGATAATTGGTCTCGCTAAGTATCACAATGGTAAGTGGACGGTCGTATAAATGGCCAAAGTATTTTCGTAAGTTTGTTCGAGGTGTCCAATGCTTGTTTATTTATTTATTTTATTTATTTAGACTTTTAATTAACCCTCGTTTCATACGTTGAGTCACATGAAGCTTTCCTTTCATAAATCTCAAGTTACTCTAGTGGTTAAAAAAAAAAGAAGAGAATGTATATTGGATATGATGTAACGACGTTACGGAAATATTTCCTGTGTAACAAACACATGTGATGCACAAAGACAGGCAAAGCATTAAAAACGGAAAAGCAGAAAGAGGATGTATAACTGGGGTCCTTCTTCTATATACCCTAACTGACCTTGACTTCAACAAGATACGTCTATGGGGTTGTAAGACATTCTAATAGCAACAACCAGGTGTCCATCAAGAACTTACGTCTTACACGGGAAAGAAAAGGACGCATTGAACAATGACGTCGATAAGGAATCTTGTTAAAAATTCCTCCAACCACTTCGAGTATTTTAAAATTTTTCACTAGATTAAAAAAAAAAAATTTTCTCCACTAATGTAACTTTTTAATAATGAATTTCTAGAAAAAATTAAATTAATGCAATTTCGTTGTCAGCATGCAAAACTATATTTTTTCTAGGAACCCCACCACAAAATAATAATAATAATAATAATAATTTGAAGAATTTTAAGTTGTTGGAAGGAATTTAACAAGATCCTGTGATGTACCTGTTGTACAAAAAAAAAAAAAAAAAAAAAAAAAAAAAAGATGCCAAGGTGGTCAAGGCTAAAAACGACTTTTGGTCATAGGTATAATTTGCTGGATTGAAGAGGAGTTAGGGACTAAACGACTTGCTGGATTGCAGAGGACTTAGGGGCTAGTATGAAGGAAAAAGCCCCGGTACGATAAAAAGTGATCCAAATGACCCTTCCACTCAGTTATACACATAGGTACACAAGAGGCCATTTATTACAATCACAGACATCATCAAATTGTGGATATCGCTATCAAAATTGGTAGGCCCTCATTCACAAACTACTTAAAATTAATTCCAGTTATCCGCTCGGTAAAATCAAAGTTCAGGGTATTGTTAGATTCTCTGTTTAATGTTATCAGCCGCAAAAAGCTTCGTCTCGAAATGGGGGCAAGTCAACGAGAATTTCTATGCAATCGGTAGACTTGTTAGAAACAATAATGAAATACAAAACTTGTATGTATATATATGTATGTATGTGTGTGTGTGTGTATATATGTTTGTGTGTCTGTGTTTGTCCCTCCAACATCGCTTGACAACCGATGCTGGTGTGTTTGCGTCCCCGTAACGTAGCGGTTCGGGAAAACGTGACCGATAGAATAAGTACTAGGCTTACAAAGAATAAGTCCTGGGGTCGATTTGCTCGACTAAAGGTACTGCTCCAGCATGGTAAAAGAGTAAAACACTCATAAATGATCGCTCGGTACTTCTAGAGTTTAAAAGCCGCCAACTTTTCAGTCTTGCCACCAAAGACTTCGGAAATCTACGAGGTTTTAAATGCAGCAGACCTTGTCAAAGAACCAATCAGGCAAAATTTTTATCCAATATATCAAGTGAGCCTACATCACGGGATGAAACGCAAATGGAAGGGCAGCTCAATTGTCCGTCTCAATTCTTCACCCTGACCGATTCCGAAAACAAGACGGGGAAGTGAGTGGTTTAGAACGAACAATCATGAACGCTAGTGGTGATGCCCCAGAATGGTCACACACTCTGGCTGAAACCAAGAACAGAATAACAAAATACTTGAGAGAGAGAGAGAGGGAGGGAAAGCAAAGCTGACAGCGGTAGGAATTATTGAAACCCAGACGGTAAAGGGCGGGAAGAAATGCCGCAGGGTATTCTATTTTGTCCAACGCACCTAACGGTTTCGGTTTCACTCGACAGACACAAAGACGTGCAAAATTATGTTTGAAGGAACGAGGCCAACCGATTCTATTCTGTCTTGGAGGTTCAGGAATAACAGAAATGTGCAGATGTGATTGACATTTCTTTTTTTTTCACAGTATAAACACTTTGCGACTAGAAACTAGAAGGCCTGACATTTTGGGGGGAGGGAAGGGGCAGTCGATTCGATCAACCCCAGTACGCAACTGGTACTTGATTTATCGAGCTCGAAAATATGAAAGGCAAAGTTAACCTCAGCGGAATTTGAACTCAGAACATAAAGACAGCCGAAATGCAGCTACGCAATTTTTTTTTGCCCGGCGCGCTACCGATTCTGCCAGGTTGCCGCCTTAACAACAACAACAACAACGAGAATAAAAGCTGAAGAGGGGGGTGGAGAAATTAAGAGCAAATAAGGAGTAAAATGGAAGTGTGGTAAGAAGTTTGCTTTCCAATCACATGATTCCGAGTTCAGTCCCACTGCATAGCACCTTGGGCAAGTGTCTTTTATTATAAAGTGCCAAGGCTTAATTACTAACACCGGTGAGTCGAAGAAGAGGTCTTTACGATGCTGTTAGAAATTACAAGAAATAACAGCCAAATGTTTCTCAAATCACACGGTGTTTTAAAACGAAGGCATTTCAATGCAGTCCACTCGCCCTGCTAGAAATAACAATCAAATCTCACTCAAATTATGTTCCATCGCATACTAGAAAATGGGAAAGACATACTGGAATAATATAGTTCTATTGACTAGATGGTCGTGGCTGTAACGGCTACGATCAGAGATCGCTTTACACTAGTAGTAAAACAAGTGGGCAATATATATATATGTGCATGTTTAAAGTAGTATGTATATATGCATGTATGCACACACATTTGTACACAAAAAACACGTTTTATATATATATATATATTATATATATATATATATATATATATATATATATATATATATATATATATATATATATATATATAGATAGATAGATATACAGGCGTGGTTGTGTGACAAGAAGCTTGCATCCCAACCACATGGTTCCGGGTTCAGTTCGACTGCGTGGCACCTTCGGCAACTACCTTCTACTATATAGCCTGGAAAGAAACCCGTCGTAGCTTAGCGACTCGGCAAAAAGAGACCGAAAGAATAAGTTCCAGGCTTAATAAAAAATAAGTACTGGGTTTGATTAATTCGGTTAAAACGTCATGGCGATGACCCCAGTCCAATGAAAAAGAGTAAAAGCATATTTATATATATATATATATATATATATATATATATATATATATATATATATATATACTGGGTGTCCGTAAATTATCTTTACAATTTGTAAAATTCAGAAAAAAAATGTGAAAAATAAGTATAACTCTACAGAGTTTATTAGAAAACACAGGTAAAACAAATTAAAACTTTAATAATATTTATTTAATATGGAAAGGAGTTGATTGATGAATCACAACTTAAATGGATAAAATAAATTGTGGAAGTTGTGAAGATGATTCATGAACATTGCGCGCGCTTCTGTGTGTGTGTGTGTGTGTGTGTTTGCAAAATCGCTTTTGTCAAATAGGGTCTGTTTGCGTTTTCTTTCGTCTGCTACATAAACCTGTAAACTGTATTCGAAATTAACTGATCTTTGCTTTGGCTATATTGAAAAAAAAATATTAAATGATAAAACACGACCTGTTTAAAAGAACTATAATCTTCTTAGTATGGAATTTCTTTTTTTTTTTCTTAAAGGAGACATACTTACTTCACGCATGATGGAGTCCTAGATACAATACAATATAACATACTACAATATGTATAAAGTAACTAAGATTCTCAGAATGAAATCAACGCAACCGACGGCTAAACAAAAATACTTCAACGAACGTTGAAAACAGCAGCTAAATAGCCCTCGATATCACATTAATAGTTCATTTAAATTCTTGACTGGAGAAGTAAGTGTTCGTTCCAGGCTGTCTTGGGGCTTGAACGGAGACAGACCCACAATATCGGTGAAAAGAAACAATGGAATTACACACCTACACCCTTCGACTTTGTTTCCTCATAGCTTTCCGGGTGGGGTGTATTTTCGAATGAAATTTTCTACAAATACCTTTCAAATTGTGTAGATTACAAATTATATGAGTATTTGTCGTGAAATTATATTTTTTCAGATGAGAGGAAGAGGATACCTGGATGATAGCGGACACGAGTTGACTTCGTTTCTTCATAACTTTCAAAAACATGAGGTTTGTTTTTATTAACGATAAATTTATAGAAATTTACAGGTGCAGGTATGGCTGTATAGAAAGATGCTTGCATCCCAGCCACATGGTTCCGGGTTCAGTCCCACCGCGTGACACTTTAAAGCAACCTGGTGAGTTGATTTGGTAGACGGAAACTGAAAGAAGCCAGCCGTATATATATATATATATATATATATGTGTGTGTGTGTGTGTGTGTGTGTGTGACACCCTTCCCCGCCATCGCTTGACAACCGACGCTGGTGTGTTTGCAACCCCGTAGCATAGCGGTTCGGCAAAGGACACCGATAGAATAAGTGTTAGGCGAGGTCGATTTCTTCGACTAAAACCCTTTAAGGCAGTGCTCCAGCATGGCCGCAGTCAAATGATTGAAACAAGTAAAAGAATTTTAAAAATATAATAACTTTTCAGATGGTGTGGATTGCAATTATAACAGAAATTTGTAGAGAAATATTTTTTTCAGACGGGAGGAAAGATTTTCCGATCATAATTTTCACGACTGGACATTGTTTTATTATATAATTTACTGGAAAATGTTTTGTGTTTTTTTTCTTTCTTTTTGAAATGAAATTTTCTACAAATACCTTTCAGATAGTGTAGACTAAGACTATACCTGAATTTAATGTTGAAAAATGGAATTCTAAAAACAGAAGTAGGTGTACATCTGCAAAATGAAACTTGAAATTTTCTCAAAAGAATTGTCAGTATGTACGCGCGCCCACCATGTTTCTTTCTTTCTTAGATTTTTTTTCCAGATTAATTTCCGATATAATCGGAACTCACACAATCCGGAAGGGTAGTTTTTTTGTTTTTTTTTATAGAAAATTTTCATTAAAAAAAATACTTTCTTTTCTTAAAAGTTATGAGGAAACAAAGTCAACCCGTTAGAATTAGCATCCGAAAATCATCTCTCTCTCTCTCTTCGAAAAATATTTTTCACGACAAATTCTGAATCTACACCAAATTACAAATATTTTTAGAAAATCTTATTTTAAAAAACCCGGTTCTTCTGGAAGTTATAAGGAAACAAAAGTCGGGTGGAGGGCACGCTTGTAACGGCGTGTTAACTACTTTACACCTTCCTCGCAATTCAGCTCGTTCTGTTTTCACTTAATTTTATCGCAAATTTAAAAGAAAAAAGAAAAGAAAAAAAAGCAAATTTCCCAATTTTTAATGGTCGAGTGTGAGTGTAGAGATATAATTTAGGTGCTTGTTACACATGTATATACACATATATAGGCACACAAATTCACACACGAACGTGTGTGTATGTATTTGTATGTGTATGTATACACACACACACACACACACACACACACACACGTAAACACGTTCGTGTGTGTGTGTGAAAAGGAGAAAGGAAGAGTTACACATAAACATGCACACATATACATGTATACAAACACACACACAGATATGCACATACACGAAAGTTTGTGTATGAGTGCGTGTATGTGTGTATATACGAGTGTGTGTGTGTATATATATATATATATATATATATATATATATATATATATATACACCACGTATATACATGTTCGAGTGTGTATTACAAATATCAAATACATCCTACATATACACTTACATATGTGTGTGTGTTTATCTATCTATCTATCTAGATAGATAGATCGATAAACACACACATATATACATCTAAAGCGAGTAATAGTTTTAAATTAAAAAAATCTAAACATTTTTTAATTCATAACGAACTATTTCTAATCACAAATGTTTTGTAGACACACACACACACACACAAAGACATTGTTTCGATTTATAACAAAATACTAAAAGAGAATATTCATGCAGACATTCTTTTATTGAAATTTTTAAAAGAATTTTTTTTTATTTCAGAGCAATTAATCATCTCCATGTTTTCAAATGTGGAATTAAAAAATTCAAGATTTAAAATAAATTTTTTTTTAATTAAAAAAAAAAAAAATTAAAAAAAAAAAAAAAAATCAAGATTTTGTGCTTGTGGCATCACATTTGATTTATTTTTTTTTTCCTATTTTGAATATAGTAATTAATCTCATTCGTAGATAACTCAGTAAAACGAGGAAATATTTGAGAAATGTCCGGTTGTTGACCAAATAATGCCAATATATACTTCTTTCATGATGTTATCGCAATTTTGTGAGATTTGGCTGTTATTTCTAGCATGTGGACAGCCTGCTTGAAGGCCAAGGCCGTAGAATTTGCTGAACTGCTAAGTTACGGGGACATAAAACACATCAACACCAGTTGTCAAGTGACAGTGGGAGAGGACAGACAAACACACACACATATGATGGGCTTCTTTCAGTTTCCGTCTACCAAATCAACTCACACTATATGTGTAGTAGTCTAATAAAGGGGCATATAAGCACACGGCAGAAAAAAGAAGGCTTTCCAATCTGCGAGGGACTTCAACCCATATCGAACCAACATAGGGATGTGGGTTCAAGTCCCACGTGGATAGGAAAGCCTTTTTTCTGTAGTGGCCTTATATGCCCCTTTATTAGACTAATTTCGTCAGCCATTGCATGGTGATTGCCATAATCTTTAAGCTTATATAAATACTATTATTATTAGTTACAGGATTGTAAAACACAGCGCCGTATATCAAAACCATTCACACCAAAAGCATATATATATATATATATATATATATATATATACACACATATGTATATATAATGTATATGTTTATATTTGTTAGGTACAAGATTTGTAAAATAAACACTTAGATTCAAAGATTAAAAAAATTTCTATGTTGAGGAACTCTGAAATAAGACACAGACACTGAGTCATCACAAGAGTTCTTCTGGAAACAGGTGTCTCCAAGACTAACTGTTTAATATCTCAGGCGTCATCATGTGGCACCTTGGCCACGTGTCTTCTGCTGTAGCCTCAGACCGACCAATGCTTTGTGAGTGGATTTGGTAGGCGGAAACTGAAAGAAGCCTGTTGTATATACGTGGGTGGGTGTGTCTTTGTGTCTGTCTGTGTTTGCCCCCCATCACCGCTTGACAACCAGAGTTGGTGTATTTATGTCTCTGTAACCTAGCAGTTTGGCAAAAGGGAACGATAGAGTAAGTACCAAGTTTGAATAAAAACGCAAAGAGTACTGGGGTTGATTCATCTGACCAAAAGTTCTTCAAGGCGCTGAAACAAGTAAAAGGATAAACATATATATATAAGCACAGGAGCGGCTGTGTGGTATGTAACTTGCTTGCCAACCACATAGTTCCGTGTTCAGTCCTGTGTACATTTTTTTGTTGGTCTGTATCATGGAACAGTACATTATATATATATATATATATATATATATATATATAGTCTTAATTGAGTTTTTACCTGTAATTTTGGATTTTGTCCCTAATATTATTATTATTATTATTATTATTATATATATATATATATATATATATATATATATACACACACACACACACACACACACATATATATACACATATATATATATACACACATATATATATATATACATATATACAAACATATATACACATATATATACATATACACACACACACACACACACATATATATGTTACATACAAACACAAAGACACGCACCCACAAAGATAGATAAATTGCAGTTAATATGAGGTAATATTATGTCTGATGATGTAAGTTAATTAGTACATGCAATTAGTGCTCAGATTTATTACCTAAACTCCAGCTTAAATTGCAACAATTATGAGCAGCCTTAATCTGCTGCATATCATCAATACTAACGACCTTACCTTATAACCATTCCAGGAATATACCAGCCATTATATACAACGACCATTATGAACATTCCCCAATCGATCCTTTATTGATCTCTTCTGATTAATGCCTTATGCATTTTTTATCCAGAGACTTGTACAATTATACAAATAATTGTACACCTGTATAAATATATCATAGTCTGACCAAAGACCAGTCATTTGTCCTGTTTAAAATTTTATTCTATTGTGTGTGTGTGTGTGTCTTGGCCTGCATGCCTAGCCATTAATGATGGCACCCTAAAAGCTAAGGACACTGTGATCAGTGATGTATAACAACCAAAAGTGTGGTTGATCACATGGTGTGTGTCTTTGTGTATGTGTGTGTATATATATAAGTGTGGGGGGGGGAGATAGATAGCGCATAGATAGATAAGTAATATGTATATTCAAGGCATGTTAGACTTGCGAGACTACAGATCTACACTTAGGATGGTCTTCTTAGAATTTTGACCACAGAGCAGTGCGACCCGAGACAGTGGAAGCTAACAGGTGAGTGAAACTCTGCCCCTATTAAAATGAAGGTATGTTTGATTGCACTTTCTGCCAAGACAATCCTGGCACAGTTTGGCCCCTTCAATTTTTTTCCTTTTTACCTCAGCCTCTCTAAACACATCTTTTTACACCCTAGGCTAGTTCTGGTCCCTGGTGAGAATTATCAAGAACTGTCTTGCCATCTTTGTATTTCATGTGAAGAGACTTGCTGTTTCTCTTGCAGACCTATTTGAAACAAAGTGTTGTTGCTGGGTGCTTTTGTTGTGGACCAGTTCCCCACACAGCAGGGATTTCAGGACACCACTATCTCACATGCAGGATACCACACCCAAGAGAGCAGAGGCATCATCACTGAAGTAGAAAGATGAGGGAGGGTGCTGTGCAGATATCTTTGAAGACAAAGATAGTATTATTGATACCAAGTTCTCTTGCCAGAGGTTGATTCTCTCATATGACAAGGGTTTCAGGGTACTAGGCTAAGGGTAAAGAATGCCTTTAGTCATGAATGACCATGGGATTGCACCTAGAAAGTTTCCCTTCAAAATCTGTTTATGGAAGAGCATCAGTCGCCCATAGATAGTAGCTTCCGCTCTCCATGCCACCAATGTTATCCAAGGGAAAGGCAAAAGGGGCCAATACAGCTTGGCACCAGTAATGTCGCAACACATTTCTACAACTAAGTGAACTAGAGCAACATGAAATAAATTTTACTTGCTCAAGAACACAACACACAGCCCAGTTCAGGAATCGAACTCACTAACCACTGAGTCATGCACTTTCAGGGTACTACTACCAGACATATGGTGTACATGCCCATGCCAGAAAAGGTATCATTCTTGATGTAAGATGAGGATGTTGCAAAGACATGTTCCTAATACAGCAGGTATTACTGGGGTACCTACAAGGCCATGTGGGGTACCTAGCAGAGGCATTGTTGTTAATGTAGTATAGACGAGGATACTAGGTAGACATGTCTAACCCTTGAGCATTTAACCTTGTCATATCTGTCCAAAATATTCTACTTATTTTAAGTTCAAACTGGCCAGATCCAGCCTCTCACACCTATCCAACAATGTCATTATGAAAGTAGCATTCACATTAGCCAAATCTCAAAGGTATGAGATAATGGAAGATTAATTTGAAAAAAAAGTGAATAAATTCTTTTAGGCACTGGCATGGCTGAGTAGTAAGAAGCGTGGTTCCCAACCGCATGATTCTAGGTTCAGTTCCACTGCATGGCACCTTGGGCAAGTGTCTTCTACTATAGTCTTAGGGTGACCAAAGTAAATTTGGTAGACAGAAATTGAAAGAAGCCCATCATGTGTGTGTGTGTGTGTGTGTGTATATATATTTGTGTATATGTGTGTATTCACGTGTATTCATGTGCATATATATATTTGTGTGTATTCACGTGTGCGTGTATATAACCGTGTGTGTTTTTGCATGTGTGTTTGTCCCCCCATCATCACATGTTAACTGGTATTGATGTGTTTACATCCCTGTAAGTTAGCAGTTTGGTAAAAGAGACCGATAGAATAAGTACCAAGCTTGATAAAAATAAATCCTGGGGTTGATTTGTTTGACTAAAACCCATCACGGTGGTGCTCCAGCATGCTGCACTGAAACACCTGAAACAGGTAAAAGAGCAACAAAAAAAAAATACACAGGTGTTGTATTTGACAAAGAACTCTGAATGCTAAATGGTCAAAATGAAACTTAGCATTTGATGATTCGGGCCGCAAAAGCAAGCAAATAGTATAGCTAAACGTTGCTCCCCACTACACATAGACCTGAGCTGCGGCAATGGAATAAACTAGTGTTACAGATAAAGATATTACTACTGAAGTCTCTAGCCAGAGACCAGGCTCAAGGCACTAACCATCCAACATGTGGGGTACATGTTCAAGCCAGTGGAATCATCATTGCTGATGAAGATGTAGTAGTTATGGAGATACTGGGCATTGCAGCTCAAGCGAAGAATCAATTCCTTGTGAGATTCCAGTTGGTGTCTAGGATATAACATGTCAGGCAGTCTCGGTGTTAACGGATTCAGATGCTGCATTTAACTGCATTTAGATGCTTCTACAGCTCTTGCTGCTGAACAGCAGAGAACAGACGATGCAGAATCTGCACGCTGCAACTTCGGCAGGCACCATTACCTTAACATTAGGAAAAGGTATATAATATTGTACTTGCTTCTGTACATATTGTGTGTGTATGTGTGAATGAAAATATATATACATTATTATTTTTGTAAGGTAGCGAGCTGGCAGAACCGTTAGCATGCTGGACAAAATGCTTAGCGGTATTTTGCCTGTGACTCTGTTCTGAGTTCAAATTCTACCAAAGTCGACTTTGCCTTTCACCCTTTCGAGGTCGATAAAATAAGTACCAGTTTACAAACAGGGCTCAATGTAATCAACTCATTTCCACTTTCCCCAAGCTGCCCTTGTGACAAAAATTCGAATTTATTATTATTATTATTATTATTATTATTATTATTAACATACTGATAATGTGAATGCCGTGGGTTTGTGCCCCATAATGGCCACATCCTTACAAGGCAGCGAAGTGGCAGAATTATTAGCATGCTCGGCGAAATGCTTAGCGGCATTTAGTCTGTCTTTGATATTCTGATTTCAAATTCCATCAGGGTT
>NC_142950.1:31284307-31286807 GCF_046866305.1 Octopus bimaculoides | reverse complement strand
AAACACGGATTAAATATCTTAAGACAACAACAACAACAACAATCCTTTGTACTATAGGCACAAGGTCTGAAATTTAGGGGGAGGGGGTTAGACGATTAGATTGACTCCAGTACGCAACTGGTACTTAATTTATCGAACCCGAAAGGATGAAAGGCAAAGCCGACCTCGGCGGACTTCGAACATAGAACGTTAAAAACGGACGAAATGCTAAGCATGTTTGTTGTCCGGCGTTGCTAGGTCTGCCAGCTCGACACAATAATAATAATAAAGATTCTTCCCATTGTTTTGAAATGTAACTGTGATTTTCCTTCCACCCATACACCCCTACCCACAAAAGAAAAAATGAAATTGGTAAAATTCCGATGAAAACGGAAAAAATTCAGACTTATGTCGGACAGCTACTCCGAAACACCGTCACAGATTATATCTTAAAATCTCATCTTTTATCAGAACGGTTTTAGTTGTGCAAATCGACCCCAGTACGTTTTTAGAAGACTGTAGAACTTACATTATCGGTTTCCGTTTGTTGAGCCTCGAATTTAGGAGCATGAAAATTAAGCCAGCATCGGTTGTGAAGCTATGGTGAAAGGACAAAGCACGAACACAGACAGACAATATACGAGGGGGTGCTGAAAAGCTCTCGGGCTGGTTGGAGGCCCAACCTTCCGAGTTCTTATACAGCGCTTAGAAAAACTGAAGAACCACTGCAATAAGTATGTGAATCTGAGAGGGGAATATGTTGAATAAAATCATAATTAACTGATCTTCCTGTATTTTCTTGTACTCAAAACCAGGAAATTTTAAACACCCCCTCACGCGACGGGGTTCCAGACAGTTTTCGGTTACCAAATCCATTATTCACAAGGGCTTGGTAGGCCAGCGGATATAGCAGAAGACGCTTGCACAAAGTGACACCTAGTGGGGGCGCAAAACCGAAACCATGTGACCGGGAAGCAATCTTCTTAAAACACAGCCACACCCGCGCCCATAGGATGAGTATTTCAAGACTAGACATAGGCCCAGGGCGAGGGCGAGGGCGTGCACACTTTTCGAGGCCAGCGATTAAAATCAACTGTCTATATAGGATGAAGTATATATTAACAACATACCGACGTAGAGATCCGGGTAGGATTTGAACTCGGAAAGTAAAGATATAGGCGCAAGCGTGACTGCGTGTTTAAGAAGCTTTGTTTTGCTTTCCAACCCAACACGATACGAGTCGGCCATGTGGTCACGGGTGCAGTCCTACTGCGCGGCACCGTGTCTAAGTGTCATCTACCGACTGTGGCCGTGTGGATGGATCTGGTAGACGGAAACTGAAAAGAGGCCCGTCATGTGTGTGTGTGTGTGTGTGTGTGTGTGTGGCTACCATTGGTTTCATGTTGCGAGAAATCTCTCAACAATTATAAAGCCTGTTACATGAAGCGTGGGTGTGCCACCTTGGATGAGCCAGCTCGCATTTGCGTGTGTGTGTGTGTGTGTATACATACATACATACATACATACATAATATCCACTACCACCGCTTGACCATCAGCGTCGCGGAGTCGGTTTGTTTACGTCCCCGCAAGCAAGCGGTTCGCAAGAGAGAATCCGATAGAACAAGTCATAGACTTTTAAAAAAAAATTATATATAAATACTGAATCAAATTCTTCGATTAAAGAAACCTTTCAAAGCGATGCCCCAGTCTGGTCGCAATCCAGTGACTATAACTAAAACACAACAGAACTTACCGATTCCGAAAAATAAATTGCATAACTTCCATTTTGGAATACAATATACACAATTACAACACACACACACACACACACACACACACACACACACATAGGATCTGGATTATGGACAGGGACAGAATCATATATTAAAATAATATAAATGCTTCTTATATTAGCAGAGAAGGCCGGAAGTTGGGGTGGGGCCAAAGCGAATATCGAACCTAGTATTTCATTGGTAGTATTAAATCCATTATCCATAGACCAATATACGGCGAAAACTTATAAATTCTATTTACGAAATTTCAATCGTCACCGTTTCCTAATTCACGCAGGATTCGCACATGAATGAATACCAAAACCCAACGGGCTGGAACCGTTAGAAAACGGCGCTTTGACGGCCCTTGTTACTTTCGAAATTCCCTTAGATTTTAGAAATTCCACAGACTTTTTGGAGCTCAACTCTCTCTCTCTCTCTCTCTTCATTGTCGCAACTCTAGTTTTGGTCGCGTCACCGATTTTTGCTATTCACACAGTATTTTTGTTACTCGGTTATCATTTATATAGCTTTATCTACTTCGAGTTAACCCGATGAAAAAATATGTGCGTGTGTATGCATATAGACAAGACATATGTAACATACACAAAAATATAGGATATACACACGTATACAATACATACTAATATACACATGATATATGTATACATAATATACACATATGTACAAGTATAATATATAATACACATATATACATAGACACAATTGCAATATATACATACATAC
>NC_142950.1:31256807-31281807 GCF_046866305.1 Octopus bimaculoides | reverse complement strand
TATATATATATAGGGTATGTATGTGTGCATGCATATATAACTTGTATGTGTGTGTATATATATAGGGAGAGAGGAGGCATGTATATATATATATATATATATATATATAGGGAGAGAGGAGGCATGTATATATATATATATATATGTATATATGTATATATGTATATATATATAGGGAGAGAGGGGACATGTATGTGTGTGTATAAATGGGCATAAATGTATGTATTTATATATAAAAACATAACGTATGTGTGTGTATATATATATACATACATACATACATACTAGTGCGAGTATATATACATATGCACACACATACATTTATATGCATATATGTGTATGTATATACATACATTATAAGTGTATGCAAATATATTTAAGCGTGTGTGTAGAGTCCCAATTGACTATTTAATACAGTGTTTATATAATGTCTCTGTATGTCCAACTGTGCGCGTTTTATTGATATATACACCTGTGTGTGTATATGTATACATACATGAACAAATACAATATATGTATTATATATGTGTGTGTGTGAATGTATGTATGATGCATTGACCAATGTTACGTTTTAATACCAAACATATATACACATATAAATATACATATATATTATGTGTAAGTGCGTGTGTATATATATGTATGTGTGTGTGTGTATATATATATATATGTCTATTACATACACACACACATATGTATAAAAGTTGCTATTTCTCTGTCTTTATATATGGACACACACACACATACACAGATAGCTAAGTGTGTTTAGGAGAAGGTATATATATATATATATATATATATATATATATATATAAGAATAAGGGCAGGGAATCGTCAATTAATAATAGAATTAACAATTAACAATTTTGCCAAGTAGTTATATATATATGTTACTATTTCTCTGCTCATATACATACATGTACGTATACATACATGTTTGTATGTATTGAACACTCACTTTTAGCCTTGCTGTGTTTATTTCCAATAATCTATATTTTAGTATCTGGATGTGTATATAAGAGTGGATGAGAGAGAGAGAGAGTTCCAACAGATCAAACTCTAAGGCTTGCACCATAAGCAATTAAACGCATCCCAATTAATATACAGTAGGGCTGTGTTCACAAGTGGATACGCAAAAGACCCCCCCCCCACACCGGGCAATGTAAAGAGGAGAGTACGTGTCCAGGCTGCATCCGTACAGGGCATGCATGTAACCGCAGTCCGTATGGACATACAAGGCTTAAAGAGTATGGCTCCCCCATGACCAGACAGGAAGCTATTGAAATGACTGCGAATTATGGATCTGCAGATGCACACCAAATACGATTCGCTGAAGATCTTGGCTTGATCAGAGCTTGGTGTTTGTTTCGTATTGCAGAAGATGTGGGTTTTCAATCCGTTCGAATCCTACTGACAGGCCCTTCGACTTCTTTCTACCCAAACACTGTTATAGCTCGTTAGTATTTATAGCCTTTTCTGCTTCGAGTTTCACTGTTCTAAAAGAATACATACATGCATACACACACACACACATATATACAGATAGATAGATAGATAGATAGCTGTTGCGTATGTACGTGCGTATAGATGTATACATATATAGTTACGTGTGCGTGCGCGTGTATATATATATATATATATATATATATATATACACACACAAACAAACGATGTTTCAGAATAGCCATAATGAACAAGTGTGTGTGTGTGTGTGTGTGTGTGTGTGTGTGTGTCTATAGCAGCGAGACTTCATCTAAGAATATCTGAAGAAGGAATTTAATTCCGAAATATCATATCAGACCATGGATGACTAAATTACAACAAGTATATAGTCCATTTTTTGTATTATAGTGTATTGTTGTGTCATTCAAAACATTTTATTCTTTACAAACAATACACAATGCTTCAAGCGAACTACAATACTCTCCCATATATATATATATATATATATATATATATATATATATATATATGCACATATATAAACGATGCTCCAGAATAGCTATAACGAATGTGTATATATGTATATATGTGTGTGTGCGTGTGTATGTATGTATATTCTCACATATATACGTGTGTGTAAGGAGGGGAGGATAAGCGTAGCGAAAACAACAACAAAAACATATTAAAAAGCTAGGATCAAGTTGTGACCGCTCAGAGAAAGGTAGAGTTAATTTTGACGTTTCGGATAGTGTTCTTCTTCGGGACACAATAGTGTAGGGTAGATAGAGAATGAAAGATGAGGAAATGATGATAAGACAAGAATGCAATCAAGGCAAAAAAAAAGAAAGGTGGCCGTGTGTAAGTTGTAAATATAAATTTACATGTGTGGGAGAAAGAAATGTTGATGAGGGCTGTGTTATCATTTCTTTGATAATTTGTTTATTTAGAAATAGAAAAAACAAAAGTATTTGGAGTAGAGTGGTAACGTGTTTTATTAAAACAGAGTCCAGCTGATCTGTCTATCTATCTATCTATCTGTCTATCTATCTATTTGTCTATTTATCTAAATCACTAAGACACACACACATACATTAATTGATAGACAAACAGATACAAAGATATTGATAGACAGATATAGATAAACAGATCGATATAGATGGATAGATAGATAGATAGATAAATAGGTAGATAGAGATTGACAGACAGATATTGACAAATAGATATTGACAGATAGACATAGAGTTTGGTAGACAGCTAGATGTAAATAGATAGATAAATAGATAGATAGATACATACATACATAGACAGATGGATGTATAGAAAGATAGGCAGGAAGGTAATTATAAACGCATACACAGATAACATACATAAACACACACACACACAGATCACCACGTTCCACCTAAAATAACCCGGGTGGGGGCGGGTGGAAACAAACGAAACAAGAGCAACGTTATAGAAAAAACAACAAATCCCAAATTTCTATTGTACAACAAAACAAAATAAAACAAATATAGTAAATTAAGTACAATAAAACTATTTACTACAAAACAAAGTAAAAAAGACAAAAATTCTTACCTGAAAGTGGTAAATATTAAAAAGACGAAGACGAAAGTAGCTGTAGTAACAATAATAGTACAAATAATTGCTAAGTACTCGAAATACTTAATTTAGTAGTAGCAATAGTCGTAGTAGTAGTGGTAAGCTCCATGCTGATAGCGGTTGGTTCATGTTTTCTTTCTTTCTTTTTTTTTTTTGTTTTCTTTTAAAAGAGATTTGTAAAATTTCTTGCCTTGTAGCAGGCTATATATATATATATATATACATATGAGCGACTGCTTTTGTGTATGTGTGTGTGTGTAATCCCTTTTTTATTTTCTGTTGGGGCTGTTTGCAGAATTTTTTAAAGATCCGTCATAATAAAAGAATAATATATCGTTAAGCGCAATCAACACAAGAATAGACGAGGCACCGCCACCGAGGTAGGGGTACCCCCCACCGCAAAAAAAAAAAAAAAAAAATGCAAACGAACAAAAAAAAAATGGGGGAGAAGATTCCTTATTTTTTTCTCTCTTTCCCCCTTTTTTTTTTTTTTTGGTTTTCAGATCAATAATAAAAATTGTATGTATATATTTGGGTGTGTGTGAGTGTGAATGGAAGTATATGCGTGTATGTATGTATATGTGGGACCTTGGAAAGTAACAAAGAATAGGGATAAAGGTTTTGATCTTCGAAAATATCCCCAATATATACGCGCAAACACGTGTGTATAACGTGCTGTAAGCGCAAATATATAAATTATAATCCAAATACTTGAGAAGAAGGCAATCTTAACACAGATATATATGTGTATATTTAAACCATTTTGTGTGTGTGTGTGTGTGTTTAGGGCTTATAATAAAAGATGGTTAATAAATAATAGTAATAATAATTAATAATGAACAGAACGAATATAATTATAATATATAACTGTCTCTAACCTGGCCGTGCCCGATCAGAAGGAAAGAAGAAAAAAAAAACAGCTTTATATATATAATCCTTTATATTATATAAATAAAGGGTTTCTTTTTTTGTTTGTTTGTTTTGTTTTTTTTTTCCTTTCCTCGTTAAGCCCCCGTGAGGTGATCGGGGGAAGCAACGGGCCAGAAACAGCGCTCAACGAGTTTAACAAGCTACTTGGGCGCCTCTACCACGTTCACTCTCCTCATACCCAATCTCTTTCTCTTTCTCCCTCTTTGTCTCTCTATCTATCTATTTTATCTGTCCGTCTTTCTTTACTTTATACTAAAAATCATTGCAACTCAGATACACCCTCTCTCTCTCAGTGTTTTACTCTCTCTCTCTCTCTCTCACTCCTTCTTTCACTCACTCTCTCTCTATATATCTTCTACACTCCACCTCTCTCTCTCTGTTTCTGGCTTGCTTCTCGTAAGTTGCTGAGAGACGGTTGGCTGATTAGTTGGTTGGCCTAACTTCACTCGGGGCAACACTGTGGACCTAAGCCACGTTTCGATTGGTTGAGCGCCTTCTGTCAATCATGCCGGCAAGCAGTGGGCGGAGCCAACGTAGCGTCATAGCTGTCGTCAGACGTCCGTCAAATAATCAAACAAAAACTATGTCGAGAGCAATGGTAGTAGAGGTGGTAGCAGTGGTGGGGAGAGGAAGAAAGGGGGGAAAAGAGAAACAGAGTGACGAGTAGAAAGAGGAAGGGGAGTGGTGTGGCGTGTTTGCTTTAAACAAGCTAAGAGAAGGAGGAGTGGGAGGAGGAAGAGGAGAAACAAAGACTCGCTCGTTTTATTTAAAGCTGGAAAGAGGGAGGAGAAGCAAAGAGAGAAAGAATGAGGTGTGTGGCTTACACCCTCTCTCTATATCTATACAAATTTTCTCTCACCCTCTTTATCTATCGTTCTCACTCTCTCACTTTCTATCGTTTACACTTTTACTCTTTCTCCCTGCTGTGTTTCATATACATCGTCGGTTACTCCCTCTCTCTATAACCAATATAAGATTCTCATACACGCTTTCTTATTTAGTTCCCTCACTCTATATCTATCTAACTATCGCTTTCTCTCTCCCCTAAACATTTACTCTTTCTCCTTGCCTATTTCAGTCTACTCTTTAATTATCTGTCTATCTATCTAACGTTCATTTACTCAATGCCTCGTCCTCTCTGTCTCACTCTCTATCTCTCTCTGTGTGTCTGTCTCCTTTACTGCGTATCTGTCTATCTATCTATCAGGCTCCCCCTCTCACTCATTCTAGCTCTTTCTCTCGATGCCTTGTCCACCTCCAGCTTTTGGCAGGAGCGAAGGAGGCGGAGGGAAGGTGAGGAAAGAGAAAGAAAGGGTTAAGGCATCAAGTAGATATAAGAGAAAGACGTTAGGACACACACACACACAGCCACACATAGAGACAAAACAAAGGCGGAGGTGTACAAGAGGGAGAGGCGGAGGAGCTGGCACAAAGAGAGACAGAGAAACAGAGAGAGAGAGAGAGAGAGAGAGAGAGAGAGAGAGACAGACAGAGTGAAATGTACAAAATAGACACGATAAATTTACACATTGGACTGCGGCCATACTGGGGTAACATCTTCCAGATCATGTCGACCTACAGTACTTCATTCAGTGTGTTACATTTCTTTATCGATTTCTATTTATCGAATGACAACACTGGATATTTTTCGTTTCGGTTTTCTGTTTGTTATTTCTTTTTTTTTTTAACAGCAGGGACATCTTCTGCAGGAAAGCATCTCAGTGAAAGGAGTGGGTGCCAGCATATTGCGCTGAGGACGTCTTTATCTTTCGTCCTCTCGGTGGGGGTCTATAAAACAAAGTACCAATCAAGTACTGCAGGCGATGTAAACGATTGCCCCCCCCCCCCCGCCTCAAAAATTCCGGCCTTGTGCTTATAGTAGAAAGCCGAGGTCGACTTTGCTATCCATTCCAATAATGGAAACACCTAGCATCATAATTTTGAAATATCTATAAAACTGTCAAAAGCTTGTTTATTTTTATGTTTTTTGATTTATCATTAGGGTTGCATAATGTTTTGCTAAAATTGCTGTTTCTTTTTAGATATCATCAGAAAAAAGTAATTAAAATTCATTAAAATGACAGATCTATCGGACTTTCAAAGAGGTCAAATTGTTGGTGCTCATATGGCAGTCGCTAGCGTAACGAAAACAGCCGAAATGTTTGGTGTATCAAGAAGTACTATCTCGAAAGTAATGACAGCCTTTGAGAAAGAGGGAAAAAACCTCCTCGTCGAAACAAAACTCTGAACGAAAACCAAAGCTTTCAGAAAGGGGCCGTCGGACTCTTACGCAAATTGTTAGAAAGGATCACAACAGTACAGCTCCCAAAATTACCGCAGGGGTTAATGACCACCTCGAGAGCTCAATTTCCACAAAAACTGTTCGTCGGTAGCTGCACAAAGCCGGATTTCACGGAAAAGCTGCAATCAGAAAACCACTACTTTCAAAAACAAACGTTTCAAAGCATTTAGAGTGGAGTAAACACCTACAGAATTAGTCCCTAGAGCAGTGGAAGAATGTTATTTTCTCGGACGAGTCATCCTTTACCTTATTTCCGACCACCAGCCGAGTATACGTGTGGAGACAGTCAAAAGAAGCATTTGACCCAGTCTGCGATGATCTGGGGTGGGGCTATATCTTGCAAATCCGCCGGCCCAATGGTTTCCCTTCATGGCAGAATTAATAGTCAAGACTGTTTAAGCATTTTATCTGATCAAATTCATTCTGTTTGCGGAACTGTTTCTGGAGGGAAACACAATTTTTCAGGATGATAATGCACCAATTCACACAGCTAAAGTTGTTACTGAATGACACGAGGAACATTCTAGTGAAGTTGAACATCTTATCTGGTCACCACAGTCCCCATTTAGAAATTTTAAAGTGTTTCCATTATTTTGTCCAACCCCTGCATACTCTTTTACTCTTTTACTTGTTTCAGTCATTTGACTGTGGCCATGCTGGAGCACCGCCTTTAGTCGAGCAAATCGACCCCGGGACTTATTCTTCGTTAGCCTAGTACTTATTCTATCGGTCTCTTTTGCCGAACCGCTAAGTAACGGGGACATAAACACACCAGCATCGGTTGTCAAGCGATATTGGGGGGACAAACACAGAGACACAAACACACACACATATATACATATACATATATACGACGGACTTCTTTCAGTTTCCGTCTACCAAATCCACTCACAAGGCTTCGGTAGGCCCGCGCATATATATATATATATATATATATATATATATATATATATATATATGTATGTATGTATTTGTCTTCCCCAACCCACCTGGTACTTACTTTATCGACCACGAAGGGATAAACAGGTAAAGTCAACCTCGGCGGAATTTGAATGCAGAACGTAAAGACGGACGAAATGCCGCTAAGCATTTCATTCGGCATGCTAACGATTTTGTCAGCTCGCCGCCCATAAAATAGCAACTAAAATAAGAACTTTCTGTCAAAGACATTTAAGATACTAACCGCGGAGCGCTAATCTACAATTTTTCCTTGTATGGGAACCTCGAGAGAGAGAGAGAGACAGACAGACAGAGATGTGACAAAGAGATAGATTTAAGCCGTTGGTTGTAGTGGTAGGGGGAGATGACCAGATCTGTCAAGAGTTGTGAATGGAAAACTGTAGAGAGAAGGGGGAAGGGAGGGGGTCATAGGTGCGCGTGTGCGTGTGGCTGTGTGTTGTGACTGCGTATTTGTATTATTCGTTCGTGGTGTGATACGTAAAGCTTCTTTTTGTCTTTTTGTTTTGTTTTTTTGCATCTGTATGTGAGCGATGTCGTGTTTGTGGCACGTAATTGCGCGCACACGGTGTTTGGAGCGTGGGAGTTTGTGACTGTGTCATTGTGTGCGTATGGGACATGTGTTAGTGTAGTACGTGTGTGTAGTACGTGCGGGTGCGTGTCCGTAGAAGGGTTAAACACTGAGGTGCGCTAACACACACACACACACACACAGACCTCTCCTAACTAGAAGGCATATATACATACACACACACATATACAGGCACAAGCACACGCACAAACATACACATACACATACAAATACTTACACACACAAACACACATATCTGTGTGTGTGTTTGTGTGTGTGAGGCGCAAAGGCCCAGTGGTTAGGGCAGCGGACTCGCGGTCATAGGATCGTGGTTTCGATTCCCAGACCGGGCGTTGTGAGTGTTTATTGAGCGAAAACACCTAAAGCTCCACGAGGCTCCGGAAGGGGATGGTGGCGAACCCCGCTGTACTCTTTCACCACAACTTTCTCTCACTCTTACTTCCTGTTTCTGTTGTGCCTGCAATTCAAAAGGGTCAGCCTTATCACACTCTGTCACGCTGAACCTCCCCGAAAACTGCGTTAAGGGCACATGTGCCTGTGGAGTGCTCAACCACTTACACGTTAATTTCACGAGCAGGCTGTTCTGTTGATCGGATCAACTGGGACCCTCGACGTCGTAACCGACGGAGTGCCACGTTATATATATATATACGCACACACAGTGTCTATAAGCAATGAATAAAAGCCACTTCAGGAAAGAAGGATAAACAAACGACACACACACACACATACATACGTCATGTGTGTGTGTGTGTGTGTGTGTGCGCGCACGCGTACAGGGCTAGAAGGACCCAGGGAATAACAAGAGTCCTGGCTGAAGAAAGAGCAATAAGGAACAACACAAAAGAACACCACCACCAACGATAATAATAATAATAATAATAATAATAATAATAATAATAATAATAATAATAGCAAATTGAAACAACAAAACATCCCCACCCCGCGCCGCCGAACGCCGGTTCGCCCCTCTCCGAGTCGAGTGCCATAGATTAAGAAAATAAACCGAGATGGAGAAGAGGGAAAAGGGGGAGGAGGAGAATGATAAAAAGGAGGAAGTCTTTAAATAAAGGTATTGGACGTTTAGAGATAGATAGAGAGAGAATTGTGAGAGGGGAGGAAGAAAAGGAAAAAGAGGCACAGAGATAGAGAAGAGAAATGTAGAATCAATGAGTTAGAGAGCTGTATAAATAAAAGATAGATAGATAAATAGATGGACAGACAGGCATACAGGTAGATAGATAAATGGACAGAAAGATAGACTAGCAGGTGGATGGATGATAGAAAGACAGACAGATAAATAGATGGACAGCTAAATTGGTGGATAACTAGATAAATACATACTTGAATAAATAGACTGGTGGATAGATAGATAGATATATGTTTCTTTATTGACCACACAGGTCTGAACACAGAGGGGACAGACAGATAGATAGATAGATAGATAGATAGATAGGTAGATAAATAGATAGATAAATAGATAGACAAATAGATAGACATAGACTGGTGGATAGCTAGATACATGGACAGATAAATAGATAGACAACTGGTGGGTAGCTAGATAGATAAATAGACAGACAGACAGACAGATAGATAGATAAATAGATGGGTTGACAGAGAGAAAGACATGTATAGTAAGAGACTTCGTTTTAGTATTTGGTTTGCAAGATTCTTGATGTGAATTGAACGCTACTAACAGAACAAAAGTTTCAGCGAAGGTCTGAACGTGGTCATTCCACTGCTAGGAATAACAGTCAAGTCTCTTTCAAATTCAAGAGAATAATCTCGATTGAATTATGTGTGCGTGTGTGTATGAATGTATTGCAAAACATTGCAAAGAATGGAGAATTTTTACATCATTCGTTGTGTATAGCCAGATCAGCATTATATCAGAATGCTAATAAGGTACCAACCCGGATTCCAATTCCTATTCCTTTACGCCATATGTAACTACACACGTGCTGTTGGTGATTTTCTTTTTTTTTTTGCCTTTTATTTTTTCCTTCATTGGACTTTTCCGTTTTCCTTTCCGACGAAGAACAATGTTCGAAACGTCAAAAGCTCCCTCTTCTTATCGAGTCAATATCCAAGACAATTACAATGAATACGGGAATTAGCACATCTGCATGTTTTTTTTTCGATTTCTGCCGTCAGCTATACAATATATTTGATTGAGATGTGTCCGACGTACGTTTCTGCCGCACAGACATCTTAGCATTACATTTTCACCCGGTTACATTCATCTGGCTAATAAATAGTCTGTGCAATTCTATATCAAGGTCCAGCTACAAAGAGAGACGGAAGTAGGGTAGGAGGTGGAGAGAGAGGGAGAAGGGAGAGGAGGAGATAGAAGAGGAGAGGGAGAGAAGGGGAAGAGAGGGAGAAAATACACAAAGAGAAAAAGAAAATCGTGAGTAAACGAAGGCGAGAGAGAGGGAGAGAGAGAGAGAGAGAGAGAGGAAAGACAGAGAGAAAACTGAAGTAAAATGACCGGAAGAGAAGGAGTTGATGGGGAATTTGAGGAAGAAAAGAAGGCCACCACTCATTGGCTCACTCTAATCAAGAGACAACCACTCTCAGTGTCACTCCATCCCCAGTCTTCAAAATAGCCTTTCATTTATTTCTACAACGTAAAAATTGTTGCCTCTTCAACAACACTGACGTGTCTCCTTTCGCTATTAGACCTTAAGCAAAATGACCAGCTTCATTAATTCATTAACATAGTCTTGCGCTTCTCAACCATGTTTTTGTTTTTTTTTTACCTATAGAACTCCTTACCACTTCCTTTGATGTCTATTTTATTCTGCTGGAGAGATTCCCAGTCGACACAAAATGAAGGAATTAGGGCAATACCCGTCTCTTTCTTTGAGTTTCGTTTGTCCTATAAATTTGTTGCCTTTTTGTTTCCTTTGTATCCAATTTCTGTGTATATGTGTTATAAGTGTATTTATATGCCTGTCTAATTTAATTTATATAAGGGCATTAAATTAAATTAAATTATATATATTTATGGAAAAAAATGATGTTTTTTTTTTCCTTATGAGGTTTTTTCACGTTAACTACTTGATAAATTCTTATAAAGTCTTTATCCTAATATTATATTATATATATATATGTCTATGTAGATACGAATATCTGTGTGTCTATGTATTCTTTTCAAACGTTCTTCTTTAACTACAATTAACAGTCTAACTACTACGATGCTGGTTCGAACCTAGAACCAGGCGATATGTATGTGAGTTTGGACGACAGAATCGTTAGCACGCAGAAATAAAATCGCATAGCTACCTTCCACCCGACTTTAAAGTTCTGAGTATAAAATTAACCGCAGTCGACATAGCTTTTCGTTCTTTCAGGATCGCGTACCTCTGCGTTTGTGTGCACGCTATATCATAACCAGGTCTTTCTGTCTTACGTAAGAAGAACCTCAGAAACTAACGAGCTGCAGAATACTCGCCTCCCACACGAATCACAAACACAGACGGACAGACACGCCAAAGCGTTGTTCGGTGTCATCATGAAATCGGTCTAACTTCTGCGGTACGACCTCAGCCAACAACCTGTGACTGCAAGTGTCGTAATGGGCGAGACAAAAAACAAACCTTTCTTTGTCTCTTAACTAACGACCTACACACATCGGCGCGCGCATGCACTCAAGCATTCCTTTATTGCAACTGTATATTAGAAATGTGTGGGAGGTTTTGTATGTATGTATATACGTTCGTGTGTATATCGGTGCCCCAGCATGGCTACAAGCTTAGCATATAAAAGAATACATTATACAAATCCCACGGTCACTCTTCGACTTTTTATATCCAAGTGTTTGTTTCTTTAACAATATTTACACTATTATCTATAGCTTCATCAACTTCGAGACCCTACCCCTGTTCCAAAACGGAATTATATCACGCTCTCTTGAAGTCTCTAAATTCCTTTAACATACATTAGGACATTCAACTTAATCTGGATGTTTCTTTTTTGTTTTTGTTTTTTTGAACGCTGCAGATTGCAGTAAGCGTTCCGAGATATAATCTCGTACAGACTCTGGGTGCTAAAAGCACTGATTATATCGGCAGGTGAAATTTAATCAGCACCGGCGGATGGGATTGTTGTGTGACGTGATTACATGGTAAATTGCGAGCCATCAGCAGAAGGTACCCAACCATCAAATGTCAGATCGAAAAATCCGTCAAATCGACACGTAGATCCATTCGGTTTCACCAGTCTTACCAGTCTCGTCCACCGTGCACGACTCTTTTACTTGTTTCAGTCATTTGACTGCGGCCATGCTGGAGCACCGCCTTTAGTCGAGCAAATCGACCCCAGGACTTATTCTTTGTAAGCCTAGTACTTATTCTATCGGTCTCTTTTTGCTGAACCGCTAAGTTACGGAGACGTGCACAATGTAAAATTCTCCTCTTGTTTTACAGTGAAAACAATAGAAACAGCTCCTCTGTTGCTTCCGATTTAACGGACCTTTGCCAACAATGGACACACAAACCGTCCCTGGAGAAATAAAAAAAGATTTCAGCAGGTGTTTGTAGCAAAACGTTCAACATATTTAGTGCCCCGCTGTTTACTTTGAAAAGTCAACTCAAAGATCCACCCGAACCATTACGAAAGTCTATTTAAAGATTAAAAAAAAAGAATTGAATTATATAAGGGCCGTGACACACACACACACACAAGCTCTCCTTCTCTCTCTACCCTCACACGTGTAAAAACACACACACATGCTCTTTTATATTTGATCCAAGTCAAACAGAAAAGTTAAACGAACGTAAACGAAAAGAAATCTTTCTTTACATATCCAATTTCATTTTTAGCTTTAACCCGTAGGTCACCCACCAGTCAGCAGATAATAACATATATAAAGCTGGGCTTTGTACTAAAAATGCAGCGAAGACAACCAAAAGTAAAACGAACGCAAGTAAATTAAATAAATAGATTTGAAAAAAAAAAAGAAAGAAAACTTCGATGAACAAAATAAAAAATGCTTCGTAATCGTTGATTTAAATAAATATAAAGAAATTGAAACGATTAGCTTCAGTTGTTTCTGGGATTGCCAACGGAAAGAGAGGGGGAGCAGAGGGAGGGAGAGAGCAATGATGAATCAGCCAAAACAATAGGGAACAAAACAATGAACTTTTTATTTAATGTATATACTCGTGTATAAGCTGCACCCCTAAATTCGCATAAATCTTGGTACATTTGTTCTCTTCCTTTCAGAGGTTTTTTTAGCTCTGTGTATAAATCACACCCCTAATTTGGTGTTAAATCTTAGTACGTTTTTCCTTTCATAGTTTTGAGGTTCCCCCCCCCCCCCCAATTAGAATTAAGTATGAAATATCGTAACTTAGTCCATCTTTTTGGACAATCTTTATATCCTTCTTAGAGGGAATGTATTATTGACCGTAGAACTACTGCGGTGTTTGCTCTGAGAGATCCTCTTACACGTACAGTGCTCAGAGCACAGGCATATATCCTTAGCAGACAAGAACCGTCTTGTACGGGCGCTAGAACTGCCAGATCACATGATTTCAGTGTACATGCGCTTCCTCGGTGACAGGCATTCATTCACCGATTGCCAACCAAGTTTCACAGTTAACGCTACATAAAATAACAGTGCCTGATGTCACAAATAGCCAGTAGGTTTATTAGAAAATAAATATTAGCAACAGAAGCAGTATTAGTACCAAATGGCTATCCTTATATCCTACAGTTTCTGTCTACCAAATCCATTCATAAGGCTCTGGTCGGTGCAAGGCTATAGTAGAAGACAGTAGCCCAAGGTGCCACGCAGATGGATTGAACATGGAGCCATGTAGTTGGGAAGCAAACTGCTTACCACACAGCCATGCCTGAACCTATACATATATATATATATATATATATGATTAATCGCTGACCAAAACATTCAATTTTTTTTCTCCGTGTTTTTCTCCTTGTTTTCTCCGTATTCTTTCTGTTGAAGAGCGTAGCTCAAAACGTTAAAGACTTTCTGTATTCCCGAGCGTTAAACTAATACATCCTTTTGTTGTTTACACCACCTGTCCTCGTCTGTTGTTGTTTTTTTCGTAAATTCTCCCATATATATATATGTATATGTATATATATATATATATATATATATATATATATATATATATATATATATATATATATATATATATATATATATATATATATATATATATATTTAAAAGATAATAAGAGTGAAAAAACTACAGAAGGCTTGTGTTACAAGGTTAAAGTATATATTCAAATTATGTCAGAAAAATGTTATAAAATCTTTTTGGTATATAAACATTGTATTTTGAGAAATAACCGGTTTCGTGTTGTCTTTTCAAATTTCTCTACTTCATTGTGTCGTGTTCGTTCCAGTCTGAGAAAGGAGAGTTTTAATTATATATATATATATATATATATATATATTTATTTATTTATGTGTTTCAGCCAAGTGGCTGCGGTCATGCTGGTGCACCACCGTGAATATATATATATATATATATATATATATATATATATATATATATATTACACACACATAGATATGTATATGAATGTGTGTACGAGTGTGTGTGTGTGTGTGTGCAATTGTATTTGTCCACCACCACCACCACCACCATCACCACTTGACAGTTGGAGTTGATTTGTCTGACCGAAACCCTTCGAGGCAGTGCCCCAGTATGGCCACGGTCTAATGACTGAAACAAGTAAAAAGAAAAAACAAACAAACAAACAAAATAAAGAAAAGATCAAGGCATACAAAGAATTCTTCCTCTTGTTCTTCAAAATGGTGTGGGGGTAATAGTGGTGGTGGTGGCAGTGGACTTTTGAGAAAGGGGCGTAAAAGATTCCACACTAGAAGGTTGTAATGCAAACGGCAAGGTACTTAAATTCTGTCCTGATGTTCAATGATTTTCCAATACTGGCATTTAACTGTGCCATAAATTCGGTAATAAAAATCAGGAAGTAGGCCCTGAAACTGGCAGACAGACGTTTGAAAAAAGCAGGATTTATGGCTAGGGTAACTATAGAACTTGAAACGCTATAAACAAAACTTCAGATGTTGCGGAGGGAGACCGAAGTTGTTTTTTAACTGGAAGAATTTGGTTAATACATATTTCACACATACATAGACGATTGTGAATGTGTGCATACATATACATATATACACACTCACATATACACACATGTATGTGTACGTATGTACATACACGTGCTGCTGCTTTCTTTTTGTTTTTTGTATTTTTTTTTGGTTTTTCTCTGACAGTTACACTTATGACTGTATTTCGAAAATTTCTAAATTAACAGTGTCTTTTGTGGAATCTAGTTAACTCACATCAATTCCCTATTAGATTCTCAAATAGAGTTCTTCCGACAACATTTATTTCCACTGCATAAAGAATACACATACATACACACATATATATATATATATATATACACATATATATATAACTTACTCCTTTTCCATCTTTTTGAAAGATTTTTTTTTCCTCTCCTTCAAAAAAAAAAAAAAAAAAATTCTGTTTCTTTGCACAGAACCCATTTCAGCTTCCTCTTAATTTTCTTTACATCTTTGAAAATAAATAATAAATAATAATAATAATCATAATAATAATCATTACCACCACTGCCTTCTCCTTCGTCTCAATTGTGAAGTCTCATTACTAACATAATTTCCTTTCCGTCTTAATTACTTTGCAATGCTTTGGCGTGAGGGTCTTTCTTCCCGTTTTTCTTTTTTTGGGGGGGATATATATTTATTGACTTATTTATTTACTTATTTTATTTATTTCTTTATTCATTTCCACAGTAATTCCTTTCAAATGATATGCAATTTACCCGAAAACGTAGTTCCTTCCAAAATAGATCAAACTCTTAAGTAACGTCACTTCTCACATACAGCCCCCCCCCCACACACACACCAATCACCACCGTCTAACCAGCACCCCTGTATTATTATGAAGGTTCACTTTGCTCTTCATTCTTCCGGGATTCATTAAATAGATACCAGTCATACAGTAGGGCCAATATAATTAACCAGCCTCTACCCCCCCCCCCCCCAAAAAAAAATGAATAAATAAATGAAAAAATCCTCGCTTTGTACCTATACTCAGGCCCAGAGACCCGAAAGGATTATTATTAGAAAGGACTATTTTCCACAGATTTCATACTTCTGTCTTCATGTTCTGAGTTCAAATTCTGACTAGGTGGACTTAGCCTTTCACTGTTTCAGGGGTTGATAAAATAAGTACCATTTAATTACGGGGTGGGGGTAGGGGTAAATGTAATCGGCATATCCCCTTCCCTGAAATTGCTTGCCTTATGCCCAAATTTGAAATCATCATCATCATCATCATCATTATTATTACTATTATTATCATTATTATTACTATTATTATTATTATTATTATTATTGTTAAGGCGGTGAGCTGGCAGAACCGTTAGCATGCCGGGCGATCAGCATGACATCGGTTTTCACATTCTGAGTTCAAATTCTGCTGCAGTCGACTTTGCCTTTTACCCTTTTGGGGTTGATAAATTAAATACCAGTTACATACTGAGGTCGATCAAATCGACTAGTCCCCTCCCACCAAATTTCTACTAGTAGAAAGGATCATCATCATCATCATTATCGTTATTATTAAAAATAAAATCCTCCTCCTCCTCCTCCTCTTCCTTGTCATGAGTTTTAATTTCTTTGTTGTTTTAGTTTTCATTTTATTCAATTTCATAAAAGAAGAATAAACATCCTTATTATATTATTAAAAAATTATTATCAAAAATATATCATCATTATCATCATCATCATCATCATCATCCTCACCATTTTACTTTCACAGACTGTTTTCTGTCTGTCTGCCTGCCTGTCTCTACCCCCCCCCCCCTCCGTCTAGCTCTTCGGTACAGTCAAAAAGAATAACAAAGCATCTCAGTAAAGTGTATATGACACCTAACCAGATGATTTAGATCCTACCGCTGAGAGAGAGAGAGAGAGAGAGAGGGGGGAGAGAGAGAGAGAGAGGGCCATGTCAACAGTCCGTAGCCTTCAAATGAAGCCTGCTCATGTTACCAAAACCACCCCCTGTGCAACTGGTGCACTTCAGGTCTCTCACCGTCTACCCGGCATCATGCACTGCATCTATTTTTTTGGTGGGGTACCCACTGTTAGTACCGACTACCCTGTTGTATATATTTCCTGCCTGCAATAATTGTTATTATTATTATTATTATTATTATTATTATTATTAATTATTATTATAACAAATGATAATCTGAATAACAACAATAACAATAAGAATGACATCATTATTATTATTGTTATTATTGTTATTATTATTATTATTATTATTATTGTTATTGTTATTATTATTATTATTATTATTATTATTATCATCATCATTATTGAGGCAGCGTATTGGCAGAATCGTTAGCATGCCGGGCGAAGTGCTCTGCAGTATTTCGTCTGCTGCTCCTTCTGAGTTCAAATTCTGCCGAGGTCGACTGCTTTTAAGTGAGAAACTCACAACAGAGTCATGATTTATAAACACCTAATGATTTATAAAACATCTAGTTATTAAATTGGAAAAATATATTCATATTCCAGAGGATGATAAGCCCAAAAAGATGCTATATCCAGCCACTTAGAATAAAGTACTCAGAAATACATCTGAGACTGAATAAAAACATATTTTATTCCTAATCATTAGTCTGACAAAATATACTGTTTCACCCAAACTAAGAATATATATATATATATATATATATATATATATATATATAAAAACTGCTTGTAAGTGAGAAATTCACAAAACAGTCATGATTTATAAACATGTAGTGATTTATAAACATCTAGTTATTAAAGTGGAAAAATTATCAGAAAAGCCATTTCTATCCATTTTTTCAAATATATGATACTGTACCAAGGACTTCCTATTTCAATTCTACTATATATGTATATGTGTGTATGCATATATATATATATATATATATATATACTTACATATATATACACATATATATATACGCATTTCAAAAATTTAACAAAAACAGCAAATGGAAAATTTTACAAAACCGTAACAAAAAATTCATAGCTAATTCCTCTTCAGTCAATGTTCAAAAGATCATTACAATTTCGTACCTTTAATGTTGATATTGTTCACTTTTGGTGGCGCCTGAGGCAGAGAGCCACTGGGAATAGCTAACAAACGTACAGGACAATGACGAAAACAAACAACAAAATAAAATATATATAACAAAGAAGGCTGTGTGGCTGCAAGACAGACAGATATGGGATAACACAAAGGAAAATGAAAGCAGATGGAAAGTCAGAATGAAAGAACAAATAAAATATTAGGGAGGGAAAGACATATCTACATATATATATATATATATAGTGTATGTGTGCGTGTGATATTCAGATCAGGGGCTCTGATTTAGAGATAACTCGATATTTTGTTGCGTTGCTTAAAAAGCAAATAAGGATTAAAAAAAGGAAAAGAACCAGAGGGTGGGACACTGGCATAGATGCATATGAGACCAATGTAAAAACATCAACAGACCTGATACTGCTCTTTGGGAAGACTGGGAAGACGAAATGGTTTCAATCATAAAGTTGTGAACAGAATCATGTACTTACCTAAAAGAAAAAAAAAAAAGAAATAAATGGTAACATAAGCACTAAGCTACACATTTTGGGAGGAAGAAACAGTTTGTTGCACCACTCCCTAGAATAGGGCTGAATAGTTATAAGAATGCTGGAGGTTTAATATTATACCTGAAAAACAAAGAGGTGAGCTGGCAGAATTGTTAGCCTAACTGCATTTCTTCTGGCTCTGAGCTGGGAGAATCGTTAGCATGCTGGGTAAAATGCTCAGTGGCATTTTCATCTGTCCTTATGTTCTGAGTTCAAATTCCGCTGAGGTCAACTTTGCCTTTCATCTTTTCAGGGTCGATTAAGTAAGTACCAGTGAAACACTGGGGTCGATGTAATCGACTAGTTCCCTCCCTACAAATGTCAGGCCTTGTGTCTTTGGTAGAAAGGATTATGTTCTGAGATGAAATTCTGCAGGGGTCAATTTTTGCCTTTCATATTTTCAGAGTTGTTAAAATAAAGTACCCAAAGTACCTGTCCAGCACTGATCTCTTGAGAGGATTCCTTTGTCATAATGATAATGACGGTCACTCTTTTAAGATGATGATCAGTATTATTGAACATACACTTTTCTATGATTGCATGGGTCAAACACAATTTGGCTTTTCTTAGAATATCATATTTCTTCTCAACTTTCTTTTTGTATGCTTTTGTCTATTAGAGACATTTTCTTAGTTCACTTTCAATTTAACAAATTTTGGTTTACCTTGATAACCTTGTGTTAGCATAAATTTTTGGAGACATTAATCTGACTTGTATTTTGTACCTAGGCTTGTGTGTGTGTATCCATGCGCATGTGTAACCTACATATATATTTGTTGGCACTCCATCGCTTACGACGTCGAGGGTTCCAGTTGATCCGATCAACGGAACAGCCTGCTCGTGAAATTAACGTGCATGTGGCTGAGCACTCCACAGACACGTGTACCCTTAACGTAGTTCTCGGAGATATTCAGCGTGACACAATGTAATAAGGCTGGCCCTTAGGATTACAGGTACAACAGAAACAGGAAGAAAGCGTGAGAGAAAGTTGTGGTGGAAGAGTACAGCAGGGTGTTTTCGCTCAATAAACACTCACAACACCCGGTTTGGGAATCGAAACTGTGATCCTATGACCGCGAGTCCGCTGCCCTAACCACTGGGCCATTGCGCCTCCACCTACATATATATATATATATATAGATAATTACCCATATAGAGATATGTATATAGATGTGCAAATTTTCAAGCACATGTTCCACATAGATACATATTTTAGATACACACATCCACAAACATAAATATATATATATATATATACATATATATATATATATATATACATACACTCATAAATATATAATCTATAGATGCATATACAAACATACACACACACACACTCATAAATATATATCTATATATGGATACACACACACACACATACACAAGAATCTTCTGAAATATTATCCAATAGCAAAACACTGACCCGGAGTAAAACTGTAAAACATCATATGGTTGGGTAGAAGATGAAGGGTGAATGAGTACAGAGGATGTTGGAAGCGGGTGAAGCGGAGAGGAAAGACTTAACATGTACGATTGGATGCGGATTGGATCGACATCTCTACTGATACGGAGGCAGTCAATCTAAGGCTGTGGGTTACAGAGCATGACGCGGTTAATGGAAGAAGGCAGCAGAGTGTGAAGACGAATGTACAGCGGAGGAGACACGATTGACTGCTTTGACTGATGTCGATCGGAATATAACATGAATATAGTTATACATTAATGAAGGTGTGCTAAGAGGAATTGGTAGCGGAGTCGGACTTAGAAGTTGTGATAATCATCTGGTCCAGCCTGCTCGCACAAAAATGTCTTTCAATTGCTGATTTCTCGTCTAATGATCGCAGGTCCTACAGTCAAACTGATGCCATATAACTTTGTTTCTCCCTTTCATTTCCAATGCATCTTTACTTTCATAAGAAGATACAGTGATGGGGTTGCTCAGACAAGGGTTCATAAAGGTTTAATTTAGGAGTGGCTGTGTGGTAAGTAGCTTGCTTACCAACCACATGGTTCTGGGTTCAGTCCCACTGCGTAGCACCTTGGGCAAGTGTCTTCTACTATAACCTCGGGCCGACCAAAGCCTTGTGAGTGGATTTGGTAGACGGAAACTGAAAGAAGCCCGTTGTATATATGTATATATATGTATGTGTTTGAACTCCCAACATTGCTTGACAACCGATGGTGGTGTGTTTATGTCCCCGTAACTTAGCGGTTCGGCAAAAGAGACAGATAGAATAAGTACTAGGCTTCCAAAAAATAAGTCCTGGGGTCGATTTGCTCGGCTAAAAGGCGGTGCTCCAGCATGGCCGCAGTCAAATGACTGAAACAAGTAAAAGAGTAAAAGAGTAAATGGGGAAGAAACCCAAAGACAAAGTTCTTTCTACGTCTTGCATCTCATTTCCTACTATCATCCTGCGTTCCAATCATAAAATTTCTGCTCATTTCAGGGCTTCAGGATTTCACTGTGACTCAGGGAGGGTGACTGATGAGTGATGCCTATGCCTGTTACATGTTATTGGCTTGGGTGCTTTTTACATGACACCAGCACTGGCTACGGCCACGACCATGATTTCACTTACCTTGACAGGTCTTCCCGAGCACAGCTAATCAGCAGAACACTCAGCCATTTGTCATCACCTTCGTAAGACTCAACATAGAAACAATCATATTTCACCACCTCTTCTCACATCTCCCTGGGTCTACCTCTTCCATGGGGTCCCTCCACAATCAGAAATCGGCACTTCTTTACAATTCAATGTAGATTTAGTTGCTATTTCTTTTCAAGTCATGTGACCATATCCAGGTTGCCTTGCTGCAGCGCTGCCTGTGGTAAGCCATGGGGAGTGGATGAAATGTGCAGAGTATTAGCGGAGCAAGGGTCAAGTTGGTGCCAGCTGTTTGTAACTGGTAGACGGTGGTGTGGAGAGTTGACCGGTCTTGTGATGGTGTTGCAGGTGAGGGAGAGGATCTGGAATTGGTGGCTGTGTGTCTTTCGAGATATATTATCCAAAATGTGAGCTTTGTTTCATTTTAAAGATGGTCGGATGAGACGGATTTGGCTGTTATTTCTAGTAAGAGTGACTGACACTTAAGAAGAGGAGCCTTCATTCTATGATGATGAGGATAACGATGGTGATGGCACAGGATGAAGAGGGTGACGATGACAGTGATGGAGAAGATGGTGGGGAAGGTAATGACATTGATGCTGATAGTGAAGATGATGGTGAGCTGGCAGAAACGTTAGCACGCCGGGCGAAATTCTTAGCGGAATTTCGTCTGCCGCTACATTCTGAGTTCAAATTCTGCCGAGGTCGACTTTGCCTTTCATCCTTTCGGGGTCGATTAAATAAGTACCAGTTACGCACTGGGGATCGATATAATTGACTTAATCCGTTTGTCTGTCCTTGTTTGTCCCCTCTCTGTGTAGCCCCTTGTGGGTAGTAAACAAATAAGAATGATGGTGATGATAATGATGATGATGATGATGGTGGTGGTGATGACAACAACAACAGAAAATAACCCCTTAAATGTTTGTGGTGCACAGAGGATCAAATGATTGAAATCGCCAACTTAATTACTGAAGTGGTTGAGTATCTCTCGTACACACACAAAAGAAAAAAAAAATGCGTTTGGTGAGGTTAGTAGCCTACACACACACACACAAACACATATGTATGTGCACACATGCATGTGTGTGTGTGTGTGTGTGTGTGTGTGCATATGTATCAATGACAGTCAGTCAGACAGAATACAGCTGATTGAAAACACCTGAGCATCATAGAAAGATTTTTAAGTATTTTATGTCAAGTAGGAACCAGCAGTCAAAAACCGTTTAAAAACGAAAATATGCCAAAATATGAGGTTAGCAAGTATCATGCGGGGAGGAGAAGTATACATACAGTCATATAGTGCAAAGTAAAATGATAAGAGAATGTTTTGCATTTTTTATCTTTAAATTTGGTTTGTTTTTTTTTTGAGGGGAGGGGGAATTCTAAATCGAGCAATTGCAATTATACACTGGCAGGACATTGCCACTTTACCTCTATTCTTTAAGTATTTCTGGATTTTTTCATTATTTTGACTTAGCATGCTGGACAAAATGCTTGGCGGTATTTTGCCCGTCGCTATGCTCCGAGTTCAAATTCAGCCAAGGTCAACTTTGCCGTTCATCCTTTCAGGGTCGATAAATTAAGTACCAGTGATACACTGGAGTCAATGTAATTGACTAGTCTCCTCTCGCCACAATTTCAGGCCTTGTGCCTTTAGTAGCAAGGATTATTACGACAGGGTTCCGTTCTGGAGAACCGCTAAGGCAGTTGGAGGAGAGGAGGACTGAGCCAAACCATCTTCTGGCAGCCCCTGGTGTGGAGAGAAAACTTCCATTTACCGTGTCCCCAGGAGGCGAATATGGAAAAGTGATGTTGCAACTCGTTTCTACAGCTGAGTGAACTGCAGCAGCAATGTGAAATAAAGTGTCTTGCTAAAGAATGCAACAGACAGCCTGGTCCTGGTATTGAACTCAGTACCACATGATTGTAAGCCTCACACTCTAACCACTGAGCCACGGCGCAAGTAAGACCAACAAAAATTGCAGTATGGTTAAAAAGCAATAAAAGAAAAAAAAGGAAAAACATATTCTTAAAACAAAAATCAATAAAAAAATTGGGAAGGACAGACACAAAAAATAATTAAATTAATAAACTCCTAAGATATTTAGAAATTGCAAGTTCAGAGTTGATGTTTTTTACTCATATATTCTTTGTAAATTAAAAATTTAATTTTAATTAAAAAAAAAAAGAAAAGAAAACTCCGCACTTGAGCAATTTTAATAAACAACATTTGAAAAACTTAGCACATCCTCCCACCGCCCCCCCCTATTCACCACCATCACAAGAAAACAGTAGCAGCAGGAAGTAAAGAGAGAAAGAGAGAGAGTGGGGGAGAGGGAGGAGGTGGTGGTGACAGTGGATGGGTGTATAGTGATCTGAGTCAGGAATGGGTAAGGGGTGGGGGTCGTATGTGCGAGTTGAGAAAAAAATATTTGAATAATAGTACTGAGGAAATTACTTATTTACTGTAATATACACCATATGGTATATAAAATGTGTGTGTGTGAGTGTGTATATACATATACACAAGCAAAGAAATGTTCATGCATACCATTTGTATATTACCATTGGAAGTCTTTCTCTCTCACTATCAATATATATATAAATGCATATACACACACACACAGATAGATTTATACATTTACTCACACACACACATATATATATATATGCACACATACATATATACATGCACATATATCTGCAAATTTTTTTAGACGCAGGACAAGGTAGTTATATATCGATGGAAAAATATGGCTTAGTTATGTGTGTGTGTGTGTGTGTGTGTGAATGTTTGTGTGAGTGTGTATGTATGTTTTTATGTTTGTGTGTGTGTGCGTGTTTGTGCATGTGTGCATGTTTGTGTGTGTGTGTGTGTGTGTGAGAATGTTTGTGGGTGTGTGTGCATGTTTGTGTGTGATGTTGGTGTGTATGTTGGTGTGTGTGTGTATATTTGTGTGTGTATGTTTGTGTGTGTGTGTGTATATGTGTGTGTGTGTGTGTATGTTTGTGTGTGTTTGTATGTTTGTGCGTGTGCACGTGCGTATGTGAAGGTGCAGGGACGAGAGCTCAGGCTGTTGCACCGATGATAGCGATATGGTGACTTCAATTCCCAGACCAGGTGATGCATTGTGCTCTTGAGCAAGACACTTCACTTCACATTGCTCCAATGCACTCACCAGTAAATGGGAAAACACTCCAACAGACTGGCATTCCCCTTCTCTGCTCTCTGTCTGTCTCTCTCTGCCCTCTACCACTTTTCTCCCTCCTACTACTGACATCATATATATATATATATACATACATATATATATATATACACATACACACATGCATGCATATATATACACATACACACATATATTTACATACATGCATACATATATAATACATACACACACGTGTATATATATATATATATATATATATATATATATATATATATATATATATATTCTCACGGTGGTGCTCCAGCATGACCACAGCCACTTGGCTGAAACCCATAAATAAATAAATAAATATATATATATATATAAAGACGACCAGTAAAGTGGACATTTAATGTGCTAGAAATAGGCCGAACAACTTGTATAGGATTCTGAGAATTATAACTTACTTGCGGTTCGCACTGAAGAGGTGCAGACGCAGTTATATATATATGTATATATATATATTTATCTATCTATCTCTCTCTCTCTCTCTCTCTATATATATATATATATATATATATATATATATTTATATATATTTATATATATATATATATATATATATATATATATATATATATATATATATATATATATATATATATTTATATATATATATATATATATATATATATATATATATATATATAT
>NC_142950.1:31241467-31253967 GCF_046866305.1 Octopus bimaculoides | reverse complement strand
TATATATATCTATATATGTATATACATACATACACACACACACGTTTTTACATCTATATATCTTCACATACATACACACACTTTTCTTTCTCTAACACACACACACACATACACATACTCAAATACATGTACACATACACACACAAATACACATTCGTTATACATACACATATATCTATACACCCTCAAAAATATACACGTATTTGTTTCCATTCTGTTACTGTTACACACACACACACACACACACACACATTTATATGTATGTGTATATTCAGATATATCTACATATGTACAAACACACACACAAACACATTCAGTTACAAAAAAATAAAAAAAATAAAAAGTAGGTTTCATATTTCTCTTGAGACTTTAGTGAATACTTTCTCTGCTCCCTCCACCACATTTCTATGATTTGAATGGCAGTATCCAAAATGCTTAGCGGTATTTTGTCTGTCTTTATGTTCTGAGTTCAAATTCCGCCGAGGTCAACTTCACCTTTCATCCTTTCGGGTTCGATAAATTAAATACCAGTTGCGTCCTGGGGTCGACCTAATCGATTGGCACCCACCAAATTTTGTGCCTTGTGCTTAGAGTAGAAAAGATTATCATTATCATCATCATGTAGGTGGTGAGGAGGCAGAATTGTTAACACACCATCTGTCCTTATGTTCTGAGTTCAAATTGCACCCAGGTTGACTTTGGCCCTTCATACTTTCGGAGTGAATTAAATAAGTACCAGTTGAGCACTGGGGTCGATGTAATTGACTTGATCCCACTCCTGAAATTGCTGGCCTTGTTTCAAAATTTGAAACCATTATTATTATTATTATAGGTGAGCTGGCAGAATCGTCAGCATACTGAGGAAAATTCCTAGCAGCATTTTGTCCATCTTTACATTCTGAACAATGTGAAATAAAGTGTCTCGCTCAAAGACACAACGCGTCGCTGGGATTTGAACTCACGACTTTATGATCGTGAGCCGAATGCCCTAACCACTAAGCTACGCACCTTCACAAAAGCCACGCGCCTTTTTCCTCGTGGGCATCGGTACCATTTTCCTCTTTCTCCGTTCTTCCATTCTCCGAACTTTCCATCTTTCCGACGAAGGGCTACGCCCGAAACGTCATACACTCTCTCTTTCCTTTCCTGAGCGTCCAATAACACTATCCATATCACGTCCTCACTTTGTTGTTTTTTTGTTATTGTTTTTTTGAACTTATATATATATATACATATCCATTTAGTGGTTACATGCACATGTGTGTGTCTGTGTGTCTCCTTGTTTTGATATCATATGATAGCTGTAAATGTGTGTCACTGTCGTACAAGCAGTGTTGTTCATTTCTTATATTGTACGAAAACAAGCCTGGCCACAAGAGAATGTTATCTTACTTGGAAACTGGCGAGAGTTGGTGACAGGAAGGGCATCCAGCTGTAGAAAATCTGTCTCAAAGAAACTCTGTTGAATCCATTCCAGTAAGGAGAAGTGGACATTATATAATGATGGTGACTAGCCCTATGGCAAAATAGATACAGGAATTGTTGTCCAAATGTCTTAAAAACTGAAGGGCAGATTGCTTAATGTAATCTTGGTTATTTGAAAAAAAAAACAAAAAAAAAACATAAAACCCTGGGATGACCATAGCTAAATGACCTTTGATCTATGGTCTGTTTGATGTGGTCGTAAACAAAAACGACAACAACAAAGATAGTTGTAAATGAGTGTCTTTAGATTCCAGATTCAAATCTGACAGAAGACACCTGTAGCTATGACTGGACAACAGGTGTGGCCTGTAATTTGACCTTTCAAACAATTTTGCACAGATTAAAAAACAAAATAACAAACAAAACCAAACAAAAGAAAAAAATCTCTTGTGTTGTTTTTATTTTTGTTAGTGTCTTTATTTTTTTTTTGTCTGATAAATATTTGCATGTCTGTCTTTGTATTTTATAAACAAACAAACAATTGTCGCTTGTTTTTCTCGTTATTTACGTCCCATTAGCTGAGCTGAAACTCAATCTGTGGCCTTATGGCTATGGTGAGTAACTTACAAAGAGTACAGTGTACACGTGGTGGTTCTAAAGTACACGGCAGTGTCTAGGAAGACGGTTCCAGATGTCCGAGTCAAAAATGGTGTCAGACTAAATGGCTGAAGAGCCAACTCTATTCAAAATCATTTATCAATGGCATGCTGTGTACCATCACCAACATAGCCTAAACTCTCTAGTATTCAAACCAGGCATCCAGCCTCTCACACCTACCCTACAATGTCATTCTAAAAATAATCATCACGTCATTGAAATCATGAAGCTATGAGATAAGCTGTGGTCAACCCTTTAGCATTTAAACTGACCGTACTGTCATAAGCGCAGGTGTGGCTGTGTGGTAAGAAATTTGCTTCCTAACTAGATAGATGGTTCCAGGTTCAGTTCCACTGCGTGGCACATGAGGCAAGTGTCATATACTATGGCCTCAGGCTGACCACAGCCTTGTGAGTGGATTTGGTAGACGAAAACTGAAACAAGCCAGTCATATATATATATCATCATCGTTTAACACCTATTTTCCATATATACACAACCATACATATATACATACCCATACATATATACATACATACATATATATATATATATAAATATGTATATTCACACACACACACATATATATATATCCACTTTACTGGTCATCTTTATATATATAAAAATATACCTTAATCCCCTTAGATCTCAGATATTTTTTCTGAATCTCTCGGATTCTTTCAATGTGCTAGCTTCCTGGTAATAAATCGATATGAATTAATATATGATTTTTTACCCTATGTTTTAATTATATATATATATATATATATATACACATGCATACATTATAAACAGAAATTTGGTTTTACATGTTTACACTTATACCGCTTTCAAAGTATTCTTCATTTGAAGCAATGCATCGGCCCAGACGTGTTTTCCACTGTTTGAAGCAGTGCCGGAACCTTTGTGAAGTGATGCCTTTTAACACCTCCGTCGTTCTTTTTCTTCGCCTCTTCCACATTTGCAAATTCCGTAGCACCAGCTTTCGTCACCAGTTATGAACTTCGAAAAAGCATCCGGATCAATTTCCAACTGTTCTTTTAGTTCATGACACTCGTTCAGTCTTGACTGCTTTTGGTCTTTTGTGAGCAGGTGAAGCACAGATTTTGCTGCAACTCTTTTCATTTACAATTCCTGGTTCAAAATTCATTGGCAGGAGCTCCAGGACACACCAATCGTATCGAGTTCATTAATTGTTCAGTGACCAAATGAATAAAATAACACTACAAAATTCTGGTTTCTTTTGGGTACCCCCCTCATATATACATATACATATATATACAAATTAAAAGGGTAATGTTTTATCAATTTATTAATAAATCAACAATTAATAATTTTTACCAAGACCTTCGGTATGTAAGCACCATTATCGGTGGAGAACTTATTTAAAAGTTCATACATGGTGAAGCAAATGTTTGCTGGTCCCTTAATTATGTTTATATATATATATATATATATATATATATATATATATATATATATATGTATGTATGTATATATATTATACATGTGTGTGTGCGTAAATACTCTAAGGTATTTTACACCAATATTTACAAACAATTATTTATATTTGTTTCAACTTAATGAATATATACATGGTCAATATATATACACAAATACACATACACACACACACACACATTCACATATATATATACACAGAAAACCGTACTTATATCTCTCATAAATGTTTATACAATACACACACACACACACACACACACACACACACACACACTTAAATTCACATAGTGAAAGCTGCATAATCTGAAAGTAATTGCCACCAATGCTAGTAACGAAGCTACTTCTCTGCTAATTAATATATATTAATGATGACAGCCTGGCAAATATTTCAAACTTGTTTATTTACTTAATAAAGAAAAACAAAAATTTAATGAAATTAGCAACGGAAAAAGAAAAAAAAAAACCCCCCAAAAACTATAATAAATTAAAAATCCAGATGATGCACATACCTTTGATTTCCTTTTTATTATTATTATTATTATTATTATTATTATTATTATTATCATCATGCTACAAATGGCTCAGCAGTGAGAGCAGCAGGCTCACGAACATGAGGTAGTGAGTTCGATTCCCAGACTGGGCTGTGTGTTGTGTTCTTGAGCAAGACACTTTATTTCACATTGCTCCAGTTTGCTCACCTGTAGAAATGAGTTGCAGCGTCACAGGTGCCAAGCTGTATTGGCCCCTTTGCCTTTCCCTTGGATAGCATCGGTGGCGTGGAGAGGGGAGGGTGGTATGCATGGGTGACTGCTGGTCTTCCATAAACAACCTTGCTCAGACTTGTGTCTTGGAGGGTAACTTTCTAGGTGCAATGCCTTGGTCATTCATAACCAAAGGAGGTCTTTACCCTTTCCATTTGACAGAGGTGTCTGAATGCTAAAGGGTTAAGAAATATATGGAGTCACAAAGATTTCACCCCTTATGACAAGCATTTCAGAACAACAGTTGTAAGATCAGTCTTTGATAAGAAAAGACAAACCTACTCTGTTGCCTCCTCTACATGAAGAATTTTTGTTAATTCTTTCTTCCTAATTTGGAAAAGACTGATGAAAGTAACTGTATACTACACACACATTACTTACAACAGACGCACACTACACATCCTATACATATGCTGAATTGAGACAGTAGACAGAATGCCTTGTGGTATTTATTCTGGTTCTGGTCCCTTGTTCTCCAAATTCAAAAAAACACCTAAGATAAACTTCGCCCATCATCATTTTCTTTTCTTTTTATATGGCGGGGGTTGCGGGCCGACAAATAAAGTGCTAGTCCAGGGCAGTGGATTGGCAGGATGTTAGAACACCAACTTGTAATATCTGGGTTCAATCCCACCTTCTTTCACTGGAGAGAGAAAAAAAAAACAAAGGAGTTCTTCAAGACCCTGCAAAAATGGTAATAGTCTTGGAAAGTCCCGAAGCAAGAGACCGAATATTTCAGCTGATTATTCTTGATGCCAACATACCAGCTGGCAGGAAAGAATGCAGGGAAATTTTCAAGTCGTGTGTACTCAACAGACAATGAACTATACGCACACATGTGTGCATATACACACACATTCTATATACACAAGCACTGCATCCACAAAGGCACACAGAAACACCACACATACACATATCATGCATATATATATATATATATATATATATATATATATATATATATATATATATATATATATATGTATGTATATACATGCATACATACATGCACACACATCCTCTCACAAGAAACACATGCAAATATACACACACATTGATGAACATTACACAATAAGCATACTACACACAAACACTCACGCACACCATACGTACACACACATGTATATATGTGTATGTATACACACACAAACACATACAGAGACAAACATCCCCTCGCTGTACACACATACACACACAATGTACACGGAGATAGACAGACAGACAGTGGACAATACGAAAACATGCTTGCCAAAAAAACCTGGCGTAGTTTATCTGGCTTTGCTCAGATTTGAAATTCTATCTCTTGGCTCTATTTAATCCCCAACCACCACTGCTGCTGCCACCACCACCACTGGTCCCTTAAGATGGGGACAGTAACTTGTGTCTCTAGCTTAAATCCTTTAGCGAAGGATTTAGGTGATGGTGGTGGTGGGGGGGGGACGAAGAGATGGAGAAGGAGAGAGTAGAGAGTTGTGAATGGAAGGTGACAGTGTGAGTGAAAGGAAGAGAGTCAGAGAGAGAGAGAGGGGGGACAATGAAAGTGAAAGTAGAGAGAGAGAGAGTGTGTGTGTGTGTGTGTGTGTGTGTGTGTGTGTGTGTGTGTGTGTAATAGAAAGAGGGAGAATCAGGAAGAAATAATGGTGGGGAGATAGAGAGAGAGAGACAAAAAATAAAGTGAGAAAGGGAAAAAAATAGTAATGAAAAAGGAGAGAGAGAGAGAGTGGGAGAGAGAGAGAGAGGGAGAGAGAGAGAGAGAGAGCGAGAGAGAGAGAGAAAGATAGAGTGCATATGTGTGCATGTGTATGTGTGTGTGTGTGTGTGCATATGTGTGTGTGCATGTGTATGTGTGTGTGTGTGTGCATATGTGTGTGTGTGCATATGTGTATGTGTGTGTGTGTGTGCATGTGCAGCTTCTTCAAAGTGTGTGAATGACTGGAGAGAAAGAGTGAAGGAAGGAGAGAGTGTGTGTGTGAGAGAGGCAGAAAGTGTGTGTGTGTGCGTGTGTGTGTGTGTGTGTGTGTGTGTGTGCTCATCTTCTTTAAAACAATGCATGAATGACAAGGGAAGAAAAGAAAGAGAGAGGAGGAGGAGAGAGAGGGGGGGCAGAGAAAGAGATTGTGTGTGAGAGTTTCAGAGAGTACATCTGTAAATGTGAATGCCTCTTTGTATATATGTATGTGTGTGTGTGTGTGTGTGTGTGTGTGTGTGTCTCTAAGTCGTCTGTTTGCAAGAGTATTTTTACAGTTCTGATTTCTAGGTTTGTATGTTTTTCTATTGATTTTGTGCCTGCATATGTGTGTGTGTGTGTGTGTGCATCTAGTATGTACCTGTATGTGTGTGTTCATGTGTGTATGCATCTAGTATGTACACGTGTGTGCTTGCATGTGTGCGTGTAATCAAAAATAGAAAAAGGTAGACTCCAGAGAGAAAGAAAGAGTTGTGTGACACAACAGACTTCAAATGCTGTATGGTGTAATATACAATTATTCACTCCGGGTTATTATCATTCTTGGTCAAAGTGAACAACTTACAATCTATACACAAACAGAATGTTCAGAAGGTATATATCTTTTATCTTTAACTTGTTTAAGTTGTTGGACTACGGTCATGCTGGGGTACCATTATGAACAGTTTTAATTAAGCAAATCAATCATAGGACCTATTTTCTATTTTCAAGTCCCAGACCCAGGAAGATGTGGGAAGAAAGGATCTTCAGATGCTGAGTCTCAGTGAGGAAATGACAAGGGACCAGGAGATGTGGCGATTTGCTGTACTTGAGAAGACACGTCAAGGTAAGTAGAACCACTGTTTTCCACACATACAGGCTGGTCTTTTCAGGTATCCATACCCGTGCTACATAAATGCACCCACGTTGGTGGCACATAAAAAGTACCCAGCACACTGTTAGGTGGTTGGCATTAGGAAGGGCATCCGACTATAGAAACTGTCTTGGTCATGAACGCAACACGCAGCCTGGTCTGGGATTCGAACTCACAACTTCACGATCCAGGCTACGTATGTTTTATAGTTAGCAAAAACCTTCGATTACTCCTCATTGGGGTAATTACTACTTCTGAGGTTCTGCTAGCTGTGAAACATATGTAGCCTGGATTTTATCTACTCCATTCTCTAATTTTTGATACACACACACACACACACACACACACACACACATTGAGGTAAATAAAGACATTAGCAGTTGACTTAAGAGATATTTAGAGAGATAACCCTGAGTGAGCAGACTCCCAATCAGAGACATTCCAACTATGACTATCCTGTCTTTTTAGGATATAATAACATTAACTAATGTATTTTTCCTTCCTTGTTTCAGATAGTAAGGTGTGATATGAAAGAAACTTGACAGGCTCATTCGAGGTGAAACAACCATGTAGAGAAAGATGGGGGTGTTGCTTCATTACTTCTTTACAGTTAGACAGATGTTGCTGTTATTGTTGTTGCTTAATCCCAGGTCAGTCCTGGTCCAGCACAACTTTCTTTGTACTATTTTAACCTCTTACTTCTTTCAGTCATTGGACAGTGATCATAGAGGAGCACCATCCCGAAAGGTTTAGTCAAGCAAATTGATCCCAGTATTTATACAACCAGTTTCTTTCGCCAGACCTCTACCTGACAGGGATATAAACAAACCAATACTTGTTGTCAAAGAAATGGGGGAAGGACAAGCACAAATACAAAGATACACACATATATATAAATAGAAGTGTACAGTATTATATGTTACAGCTGATCTTACTGATCAGTTTCACACTAAGTGTTCAATGGAATGTTAGGTAAAAGTCCGACTATGTAACCCTGCGCTTCTCAGAGATGACAGCTATGGAATGAAATATGGCAAAGAAATACACACATGATGGACTTCTTCCTGTTTCCATTTGCCAAATCCACATACAAGGTCTTGTGGCTATAATAGGAGGCATTTGCCCAAGGTGTCACACAGTGGGACTTAACCCAAGACCACTTGGTTGGGAAGCAAGCTACTTAATCACAGAGCATGTTTGTTTGTTCGTTTGTTTTTATCAGACAGCATCCCATTAACTTTCATTATGTCTATAACATACTACTTTTAATAAGATGGCAGGATGTGACACGATACAAAGGATATCTGACTGCCATTTCTAGATCATCAGCTGACCACATAGAGGCTGAAAAACAAACAAACAAGATACATTTTTTTTTTTCCATAACATGGCCACAGTAGTATTCCCCCTGTATGGTTCTCTATTAACGGAGGACTGGGTAGGTGGGTGGTCAGTGATCATACAAGAATACAGGAAACCCCATGACAGATGCTAGTGTTAGATGCAATTATGTCTGAACTTAAAAACCCTTCACATCACTGCTGCTGCTGCTGAGGTTTAGAGCAATGGGGGTTCTTTTTTTTTTTTTTTTAATTTTCAGCTAGATCCTCCTCTGCTTTCTCCTGTTCCTTGCTTAGCGTTAAACATAGACAGGCTGATTGATGACAGACAGACTGATACATACCGACAGACAAATAAATAGATAATGGATAGATGGATAGACAGATAGATATATCAGTAAGAGAAATAATGAGTGTGTGTGTGTGTGTGTGTGTGTGTGTAGATAGATAAATGTACAGAGGAATGAATAGATGGATAGATAGACAGAGAGATACACAAGGGATGTATGTGTGTGTGTGTATATATAAATATATATAAAGATAGATACAGAGACAAATAGCTAGGTAGATAGGTAGATAGATAGGTAGGTAGATAGATAGGTAGAGAGATAGATAGATAGAGAGATAGATAGATAGATAGATAGATAGATAGATAGATAGATACATTTCTTTTATTAGCCACACAGGGCTCAACGAAGATGGGACAATACAATGTAGATAGATAGATAGATAGATAGGTAGATAAATAGATAGGTAGATAGATAGATAGATAGATAGATAGACAGACAGACAGATAGATAGATAGATAGATAGGTAGGTAAATAGATAGGTAGATACATTTCTTTTATTAGCCACACAGGGCTCAAGGAAGATGGGACAAATACAATGTAGAGCTTTTCTTTTTGGGAGGGGGAAGGAAGGAAAAAAAAAAAAAAAAAAAATTGGTGGTGTCCATCAAAAGGGATCGTAGTAGATAGATAGATTGATACATTTCTTTTATTAGCCACACAGGGCTCAACGAAGATGGGACAAATACAATGTAGAGCTTTTCTTTTTGGGAGGGGGAAGGAAGGAAAAAAAAAAAAAAAAAAAAAAAAAAAAATTGGTGGTGTCGATCAAAAGGGATCGTAGGAAGGGAAAAAGGGGCAGTTCGATCAAAAGGGATCGAAAAAAAAAGAAAAGGAAAGGCCGATCAATAGGGATCGTGTATCACACAGTAATGTTCTCGTGTAAAAAGAGGGGAGGACAGTTTAGGTTTAGCCGTGGAAGGAAAAGCCTACGGAAAAGACCACGGTAACCTTGGTCAATATTCTCATTGAAGAAACTATAACAGTAAGTGACTCTCTTTTGCCTTTTTGTTTTATTTTTTTTTATTTTTCATAGGGTTATGCTCAAGATGGCTCCGTCGTTCACACGTGCCATCCTTGCTACATTCACCCATCTTTTTTTGAAGCATTCACTAGACAAGACTTCCCTTTCTACTCTCAACTTCCTCTTCAGGTGATACTTGAAGAAGTTGATGAGAGATTGCCCAGAGAGGAAAGTCTTTGTCTCTAGACCTTTCAGACGCGTCCACCATACACATTCTTTCGCCATAGCCACAAGTACGATGAAAATAGCTCTTCCTTCCCGTTTAAAGGAAGGAGGCGCGACAATATTCACGATAGACTCGGCTGATAGACCGACTCGTCCCACGCGCGATAGCAGTTGTTCGACGTAAGCCCACAGCTCGGAAATGGTGGGACACTGTACGAGTGCGTGCAGAACGGTTTCGTCGCTCTGCCGGCATCTCGGACAGGTCGGCCCCGTGTTTCTCGAGCCATGCCTGTAGAGCTTATCCCGAACGGGTAGTGCTTCTCGATAGCACTGCCAGGCCAGGGATCTCTGGAAGTTGTCCATAGGTCCCGGCCCGAAGGTCGTCTTAAACAGGCGGGTCAGGTATTCCTCGTCGACGCCCAGGTTCGCCCCGAGATCGTCGTCGTACCTTCCCTCCACTAATCCACTATAGAATGCGTTAGTTGTGATGCAGTCGCTCAAGGTTGACCCGGGTTGTTGGAGTTGCCGAAGAGCAGCGCGACACTCGCGGTGCCATTCGCCCTTCCTCGGCCTCTTCTTGATCCATGACTGCAGTTCGGTCATGAAGACGAGCTGCGGGAAAGCGCGCCGCACAAACGGCGACCACACCTGTTCACCGCTGTCTACGTAGAGCCGGAGATGTCGCAGTCTCAGCGCGTGTCTGCGCATCATCAACCACGGCATGCCCAGTCCTCCTTTTAACGGGTGTTGGCAGCAAACGGATCGCCTAACCATCGGAACGCTTCCTTTCCACAAGAAGCGGAAGAGGATGCGCTCCAGTTTGGTGATGGTAGGGTCGGGACAAGGAACGACGGTCAGGCGGTAGTAGATGACGGACGCGATGTACGTGTTCGCCACCTCCGCCCGACCTTTCAGGGAAAGCTTCCTCTCGGCCCATTGCCGGGCTAGAGTGGCCACCCTTCTCGTTATCTCGTCCCAGTTCTTCTCCGTTTGGAGGTCTGGACCAAACCAGACCCCGAGCATCTCAACCGGACCGTCAGTCCAACGTCCCACGACGGAGACGCTACTTGACGGCATGGGGTTGCTTCTCCAGGTGCCGAGCCGCAAGCCCACTGACTTATCCCGGTTGATTTTCGCTCCCGTTACCGCTTCGTATTCTCTCAGTGTCTCGCCGACAAGCTCGATGTGCTTTTGGCTAGACACTATGACGGTGACGTCGTCCGCGTATGCCGACACGCTCGTCCCGCATCCCAACTCTCGCGGGATGCCCCTCAGCGTCGCCAGCTTCCGCAGTAGTGGCTCGAGAGTCAACACGTACAGAAGCGACGAGAGGGGGCATCCCTGACGGACCGAACGTGCAATGTCGAAGGGTCTTGATAGATGCCCATTGACGCGAACTACCGAACGGATGCCTCTGTACAAGGCAGCAATCCAGCCGCGGAAAATGGGACCGAAGCCGGCCGCTATGAGGACAGCCTCCAAGTATTGATGGTCTACCCTATCGAAAGCTTTCGATTGATCTAAATTGATCAGGGCCCCACCCATGCCAGGTTCCTTAACTACCCTCTCTATGATGTAGCGCATCAGATGGAGGTTGTCATGGATGCTCCTGCCCGGCACCGCGCACGTTTGTGCCTTGCCGATCAGTTTCTCGATGACAAGCGCCAACCGCTTGGCTAACACCTTGGCCAAAATTTTCAAGTCTGCATTGAGCAGAGTGATGGGCCTAAAGTTATCTATGACGTCCCCCTTGTTTGGATCTTTCTTCAGCAGCGTTACGGCTCCTCGACTCACAAAACCGGGAATGCTCCCGTTTTGCTGCCAGTTGCAGTACACCGCCACCAAGACGTCTCCAAACAAGTCTGGCTTACAGTTGTAAAGCTCGTAGGGCAGACCATCCAAACCCAGATTGATAGATAGATAGGTAGATAGATAGATAGGTAGGTAAATAGATAGATAGATAGATAGATAGGTAGGTAAATAGATAGATACATTTCTTTTATTAGCCACACAGGGCTCAACGAAGATGGGACAAATACAATGTAGAGCTTTTCTTTTTGGGAGGGGGAAAAAAAAAAAAAAAAAAAGTGGTGGTGTCGATCAAAAGGGATCGTAGGAAGGGAAAAAGGGGGAGTTCGATCAAAAGGGATCGAAAAAAAAAATAGATAGATAGATAGATAGATAGATAGATAACTGAGCTGAGCTACTAGACAAAATGAGAGAAAACAAGAACACACACACACAAATAGACTGGATTGATAACCATAAATAAAATGTGTGACAGACAAACAATGAGAGAAAGAAAGAGAGAGAGAAAAATAGAGAAAGGGAGAGAGAGAGAGAGAGAGAGAGAGAGAGAGAGAGAGAGAGAGAGGAACGACAGGCAAATGAACTGATAGATGTAAAGGAAACCATATTGATGATTTCCAATATTGATTGGCATTGTATTTTGACACTTTTTTTTCTGTATTCTGTGATTTAGGGAGAGTGTTACGAGG
>NC_142950.1:31216467-31231467 GCF_046866305.1 Octopus bimaculoides | reverse complement strand
TAATTCAAAACACTGTGAATGAATAAATTAAGGATTACATTGGACAGAGCAATCGAAACGCTGAATAGTTACACCTCAATCATATTTGACTCTGGAAATGCAACCTTAATTATGACTCAAGCAAAAGCCAACTCGAAGCCAAAATATGATGAGCTGGAGACTGGTGATGCACTAAAGACAGCCAGGGTGAGGTGAACGGTATAATGACCAACGGCCAACACAAGAACAAACAATAAGAGCGACAACACACACAACCACTGGCGATGCCACCATTTTAGTAATGGTCTTTAACCTAATTATTATTATTATTATTATTATTACCAGTAGTAGTAGTAGTAGTAGTATTATGTTTATTCCACTGATTAATTTGTACTGTCGACGGAGGTTGACATCCAGTGCATTTGAAATATTGCACTGGGATGTGTAAAAAAATATATATTTCTGTATGTGTGTGTGTGTGTGTGATAGATAGAACACACACAAACACTCATCTGTCTCTCTTTCTGAATTCATATATATATATATATATATATATATATATATATATATATATATATATATATATGTATATAATATACACACACTCACACACATATATTAATACACATACACATGTATGTGTTTAGATATGTGCATATGTATAAATATACATGCGTGTGTGTCCATGTACGCACACAGACACACAGACACACACACATATATATATAAATGTGTATGTGTGTGTAGAGAGAGAGAGAGAGAGAGAAAGGGAGAGGAGGATATATATAGTTATCAACACAAATATAACAATCTACATCTATGTACGCATACAATCATATAGACACACACATACACACACACACATATCTTGCTGTGATGCTAAAACAAACTATGAATTTGCAGTCACAGCAGTTATGATCTCTCTCTCACACACACACACACACACACACACACACACACGACACATCCCAAAAGCTGTTGCAATAACAGCAGTTATGATTTCTTGAGATTAAAGACCATATCATACACCAATGTGTACCGATTGGTCTTTAATATTAACCTAAACAAAATATTTAATGTATAATTTTTAAATTAATAAAAAATAAATGATAGACAACCTTATACTAATTCAAAAGTTCACCAAGTGAGACATTTCCATATATACATGTGCGTGTGTGAAAAAAAAAAAAATATATATATATACATACACATACACACATACCAACTGACACACATGCTTGTACCGTGTATGTTGGTATGTATTCAATTATTGAAATATACTCTACTAGATGTATTGAGTACACTTTTCTGTAGGCTGTAAACCCAGATATGAGACTGTACTTGTAAATACCTATCCATGTACGTTGATATGTGTGTATATGTGTTCGTGTATGTGAGTATATATGTGTGCGGATGTATGTGTGCAAAGACAATTTCAGGAAAATGTCTGGAATAATATGGAGGAGAATGGCAAGAGGACGACCTCTTCCACTGCCTCTTCAGAAGTTGCTATGCTGCAATCCACTCGCAAGGCTTTGGTCGGCCCGAGGCTATAGTAGAAGACACTTGCCCAAGGTGCCACGCAGTGGGACTGAACTCGGAACCATGTGGTTGGTAAGCAAGTTACTTACCACGCAGCCACTTCTGCGCTTATAATAATTATTTACAGAACTGTCACTCATCACTGCTTCTCCATTTATCACACACACACACACACACACGTGTGTGTGATCATATATACGCGACTGCGTGTGTTTGGTGCATTTGCGCAATTGATATTTTACCCTCCTTGTTAGCATATTTCTTTTGAAATACGTTGCCTTTTGTTTGAATTAATTTTGAAAAATAACAAAGAACTCAAAATAATTTTGTTATTATCAAGCTGGTATTTGTAACATAAACATGAAATCTTGACGGAATGTTCTTTTAACTTAGATCACTTTATAACAGGAAGTTTGTACCATAAAAACCAAGGCCAGTCCCAAGAAGGTCAGTATCGAAAGGTTGACGAAATCCTAACAGTTTACATTCTCGTTTCAACACAGATAAGTCTTAGCTGCAATAGTAAGCTAAGATTTATAAACATAATGGTACACAATTGTATCCTGCTAAACTTCGGAGAAAATTCTTCAAACCAGAATAGATTCTGAAAGAATTGTTCAACAACTAGTGGAATATTAACTGAGATTTGAATAATGGATGGTGCCGAAACACGGAATCTTCTTGCTATTCTGATATTTGTGGATTTCTTTAAACATTTTGATTCAGTTCACAAAGCTAAGATGCAACAAATTCAATTGGTCTATAAAACTGTTCAACCTCTTAGCATTTAAACTTACCATATCCAGCCTAAATATTCTACATGTTTTGTGTTATAACTGGCCAGATCTGGTCTCTCACACCTACCCTACAATGTCATTCTAGAAATAAGCAATCACATCATGAAAATCAGCTGTAGAAATGAGTTGCAGTGCCAAGCTATATCAGCTTTTGCCTTTCCCTTGGATAATGTTATTGGCACGAAGAAGGGAGGTTGATATGCACGGGGGACTTCTGGACTTCCTTAAATCAAATTTGCCCAGACTCGTACCTCAGATGGGAACTTTCTAGGTGCAATCACATGGTCATTTTTGACCGATGGAGTTCTTTACCCTTTTACATATGACAGAGTGTGAAGGCATGTGGCTTAGTGGTTGAGATATTTGGTTCACGATTGTAAGGTTATGAGTTCAATTCCCGGCGATGCGTTGTGTCCTTGAGCATGACACTTTATTTCATGTTGCTCCAGTCCACTCAGCTGCCAAAGATGAGTTGTACCTGCTGTTCGATGGGCCAGTGTTGTCACACTCTGTGTCACACTGAATCTCCCCGAGAACTACGTTAAGGGTACACGTGTCTGTGGAGTGCTCAGCCACTTGCATGTTAATTTCCCAAGCAGGCTGTTCCATCAATCGGATCAACTGGAACACCTGTCGTCATCACCAACGGAATGCTAGTAAAATATCATTTAATCTGAATGATACAGGGGAAGAATTTCATTTTAGAACAGCATGATTAAGAGTTCAGTCCCGCTAACGGACACAGTTGGCTGGTGTCCTCAACTACAGTGAGCTTACAAACATCATGCGAGCAAAATTCCATGGAGGGAAACTGGAAGAAGCCCTTAAATGTGCATGTAAGTGTGTGGCTTGGTCCATATTCCACTCATCTTGATGTGTATAGCAACTGTAAACACAGCTTCACTGTTCATACAAAAACAGTGCCCTTTTTTTGTAGTCCGCCATGAAAGAATGTTCGAGCTGTTCAATTACTCAACAGGCAGGGGGAATAACTCCATTACCTTGCTCGCAAACAGGTGCAATGTTGGCTTCAGGAAAGGCATCCAACCAGACACAGAAACATTCTACTTCAATGAAATCATGCCTGACCTGGTGCAAGGATCCAAAAAGTAGCAGTTACAATGACGACGACGATGTAAATGGTGATACTGACGATGTTGCTGACGATGACGACAACGACGACGACGATGACGACAATGTACATGAAGGAAAACCAGGGTAGGTGGGGATGCGAGTAGCGAAGAAGCAGTCATTGTTTTGCTGTAATGTGTTTTCATTCTATTATATCAGCCACTATTTGCTCATCTATCTAGCCAAACAGACAACTACACACCTACACACACACACACGCATACAAATAGATAGATCATCATCATCATCATCATCATCATCTCTGTAGTGGTTGTAGTTGGTACACTCTCGGCTCCATTTCATAATTAGAAATAACTAGCTCTCTGGACACCCCACCAAGAAAGTGGTGGTTGCTTGTCTCCTGGATGTCTGTCTGTCTAATTCTCTCCTGCATATACATCACCCCCACCTCCCTCTCTCACTCTCCACATATATATATACATACATACACATATATATACATATATATATACATATATATATATATATATATATATATATATACATATATATATATATATATATACACATATATATATATATATACACATATATATATATATATACACATATATATATATATATATATATACACACATATATATATATATATATATACACACATATATATATATATATATATATACACACATATATATATATATATATACACACATATATATATATATATATACACACACATATATATATATATATATATATATATATATATATATATATATATATATATATATATATATATATATATATATGCTCGTCTTTTTACAGACATATTCAATAACATTAATGCAACACACATTATATATATATATATATATATATACATGCACATATCTCCTCTCACTACTCCTTCCTGTATCAATGTCTTGGCTATATGTAGTTGGCAATTATTGGTGTTGTTCTTGCTAATGAAGTCATTAAACCAATTACAGAGAAAAATGATGACAATGTACCAAGTAGTAGTAGTAGTGGTGGTAGTAGTGGCAGTAGTAGTAGTGACAGCGGCGTTACTACTGCTGTTAGAAGCAGAAATTCTTTTGCCAGGAGGCAAGATGTGATAGAGGGGCCTTCATCCATTTCCCTAAGTCAACACCATAGAAGGAACACAGAATCAAAAAATCATGAAACGGTCAATTCGATAGTGGTTCTGGATGAAAAAAAAAAGGGGAAACACTATTTGGCTGTTTTATTTCACATCTCAATCATCATCATCATCATCGTTTAACGTCCGCTTTCCATGCTGGCATGGGTCGGACGATTTGACTGAGGACTGGTGAAACCAGATAGCTACACCAGGCTCCAACCTGATTTGGCAGAATTTCCACAGCTGGATGCCCTTCCTAATGCCAACCACTCTGAGAGTGTAGTGGGTGCTTTTACGTGTCACCCGCATGAAGGCCAGTCAGGCGGTCACCTTTGTCTTCCTTTTTGCACATTTTTCTGGGTTTGAAGAATGGAAGACCATTCTCCAAGTTATTCTATACCCAACCCTTAACCCTTTAGCGTCTGAACCAGCCATATCTGGCCCGAGCGTTCTACCTGTTTAATGCTTAAACTGGCCAGATCTTAAACTGGCCAGATCTTAAACTGGACACTACAATGTCATTCTGAGAATAAGCAATCACATCATTGAAATCTCAGAGCTAAAAAATAATGATTGATTAATTCAAACTAATGTGAATAAATAAGCATTACATTTGACTAAAGGGTTAAACACACAAATTACATGTGCTTGCGTTTTAGGGATTATTATTATTATTATTATTATTATTATTAAGGGTAGGTAGCTGGCAGAATCATTAGCATGCCAGGTGAAATGCTTAGTGGCATTTTGTCAGTCCTTAGGCACGGAGTTCAAATTCTGCCAAGGTCAACTTTGCCTTTCATCTTTTCAGGGTCGATAAATTAAAGTACCAGTGAAACATTGGGGTCGATGTAATCGACTAGTCCCCCGACCCCAAAATTTCAGGCCTTGTGCTTTTAGTAGAAAGGATCCTCCTCCTCATTATCTTTATTTCTTAAGATGGCACGCTGTTGACATCACCAAAAATGAAGAATATTATTGCTATAGGCATGTGTATGTATATGTTATAATTTGAAACAAACAGCAAAAAGTTATCATAGTACTCGGAGTTTCAAATGTTATTACTTTTTTTTTATTATTATTATCATTATTATATATATATATGCACACACACACACACACATACATATACAAAGGGCTTCTTCCAGTTTCCAGCAACTAAATCCACTCTCAAGGCTTCGGTTGGCCCAATGCTATAACAGAAGACACTTGCCTAAGGTGCCATGCAGTGGGGTTGGGAAGCAAACTTCTTATCACACAGCCATGCCCCCCCCCCCCCCCCGGGGCCCACCATCCACTCGACCATCCATCGACCCCCCCACTCCACCACCACCCTCCACCATTCTCTGAGGCCCTGAAATGGGTCATGCATACAGTGTCCTTTATTTTCTAACTTGAAACATTTATAGCAAGTAAAAAGTCACCACCATCACCACCACCATTAACGGCATGCTAACTCCTCCTACTCCTCCTCCTCTTCCTCATACCGCCTCTTCCACCACCACCACCACTGCTACTGTCAAACAAGTAGTCATTCCAGACCAGTGGACTGTCCCTTCTTGTAAATCATAAATGTTTCATACATCTTTTATGGCTGTCACAGTAGCCGCACCCCGTCCCCACGACACACACTTCACTGGCGGCACCACCACTACCACCACCACCACCACCACTATTACTACCACCACAATCACCACTATTCTTACCACTACCATCACCAGCATTATATGGCTTCTCCTTCTACTATTACTACTACTCCTGCTACCACCCCAAACATAAGTACAACAATCAACATTATCATTACAGCAACTTCTAAAAATCAACACTATCACCTTGACAGCTATAACCACCACTACCACCGCCACTAACCTCACCACCACTACCATCATCATCATCTCCATCACCACCACCATCACAATGACAACCACTCTCATCTTTGACCAATAATATGAACATCACAACAACCTTCACCACCATTACCATTCCTACCACGACCACCACTACTGTTTCTAGGAAACACAACTATGAATCCATCATTTATTTAGCACAAAACACACACACACACACACACATACACTTACATACAAACATATACACAGTGGTTTGGTATATTTTGTGGTTTATTAATGTTTTTTTATTTATTTCTTGTTTGTTTATTGTTTCTAAGGGGAGAGGTAAACTTGTTCAGCTGTGTGTGTGTGTGTGTGTGTGTGTATGCGTTTCCATGAATGTATCTATGTGTGGATGTTTGTAAGTGAATGAGTGTGTGTGTGAGAGAGAGAGAGAGAGAGCGAAAGAGAGAGAGACAATAAGTTTTGAATGTGCCTGTTGAACTTCTTTGTCTTTAGACCCCAGGGTCTGGTTCACCTTGTGCCAAACCCTCCCCTCTATTAACCCTTTCATTACTATATTTATTTTCAGATGATCTCTGTTTCTTTCAGTTAATTTTAAATATAACAAAGAATTTAGTAAAATAACTTAGTTATCGTTCAGCTAGTGTTAGGAACATAAATTGTGTCTAAGGTTTGGTGGAAGATTTTAATTCAAAACTTATGAAAACATGACATTTGTACTACAGAGCCAGAGCTGGTTTCAGCTGGGTTGGTATCGAAAGAGCTTGATTGCCTAGAATGCTTTCAAATAATTTGGCTGCTATTTTTAGCAGTCAAGTGACTAAAGAAATTTCATTATGAACTGATGTCCTCTTAAACCTACACAACATTGATATTACTTCATGTTTAACCCTTTTATTACCATATTTCTGTTGAGATGCTCTGTGTTTCTTTCAATTATTTTAAATATAACAAAGAATTTAGTAAAATAACTTAGTTATCATTCAGCTAGTGTCAGGAACATAAATTGTGACTAAGGTTTGGTGGAAGATTCTAATTCAAAACTTATGAAAACAAGACATTTGTACTACAGAGTCAGAGATGGTTTCAGCCGGGTCAGTATTGAAAGGGTTAAATATTTCCCTGGTAGAGAGTTAATGATTGCCAAGTGTACACCCAACCACCCAAACGGACCTGACCGGGGTAAGAAGTCCTTCATACCAAGAGCTGAGTACAGGAACCTCCCACTTCAGGCTGACTGTATAATGCAGACAACTGCAAGCTCTGCAACAAATGGATCATGGGATGGGAAAATACACACACACACACACACATATATATGCATGTATATATATATATATATGTATATATAAGTGTATACATACATACATACATATATATACACAAACATACATATATCTATTAATACATACACACAAATACATATAGTCATACACACATAAATATACATATATATATACACACACATACATATATACACATACATACATATATACACACATACATACATATATACGCACATACATACATATATGCGCACATACATACATATATGCGCACATACATATATACGCACATACATACATATATACGCACATACATACATATGCACATACATACATATGCACATACATACATATACATACATACATATATACACACACAAATACACACACACACACACACACACACTCGCACAGCACACCATCGTTCTTGGACCCAAGCACTCTCCAACCCTTCAAAAGTTTAGTACATCTACTAAAAAAAAGGGAACATTTTCAGTCTTTTATTTTTGTATATGTTACTCTCGTTTCTTTCTTTCTTTCCTTTTCTTTTTTTATTTAATTAAAGTAAATTAATGTTTGTGGATTTTGATATACGAAAGATATTTAAGGTAAGAAGCATGAAGTTGTTGGTGGCAGTGGCGGTGGTGTCGGGGAGGGAGGGAGGGAGGTTTTGACGGGGTATTGGAAGTGAGAATATCAAATTCGAAAGAAAAATAAAATGTTTCCTGTTTAGTTAAGAGGTATAAAGAGATAGATAGGTATCTTAGAACAAATATAATTTGCTAATTAACTAGAAAAATATTTAAATATGCATGTGTGTATATGTGTGTGCTACATATGCACACATGCATATATATTAACACACACACACACATCACATATATATATTGCTACATATATATATATAAAACACACGCAAACACATCGCTTATTTATACATACACACACACACATCACTTATTTATATACATATACATACATATATTATTGTATACTTATATGTATATATGCATGTATCAGTGTATATTTATGTGTATACATACATACATATATATTTATATACATATCACTAATATATACATATATACTCTTTTACTTGTTTCAGTCATTTGACTGCGGCCATGCTGGAGCACTGCCTTTAGCCGAACAAATCTACCCCAGGACTTATTCTTTGTAAGCCTAGTACTTATTCTATCGGTCTCTTTTGCCGAACCACTAAGTTACGAGGACATAAATGGTTGTCAAGCGATGTTGATGGGGGCAAACAGACACACAAACATATACACACACATACATATATATATACATATATACGACGGGCTTCTTTCAGTTTCCGTCTACCAAATCCACTCACAAAGCTTTGGTCGGCCCGAGGCTATAGTAGAAGACACTTACCCAAGGTGCCACGCAGTGAGAATGGACCCAGAACCAAGTGGTTGGTAAGCAAGCTACTTACCATACAGCCACTCATTCACCTATATATATATATATATATATATATATATATATATATATACATATATATATATATATTAATGTGGTGCCCCAGCATGGCCGCAGTCTAATGACTGAAACAAGTAAAAGATATTTATATACTGATACATACATATGTATCAGTATATATTCATATAGGTATGCAATCATAATACATATCGTTATACATACACATCCATACACACATGTATATGTATGATGTGTAGAAAGATAGAGAGAGAAAGACAAAGAGAAGGAAATACTGAGGACATACAGAATTTATTCTTATAAGTGAGAAGAGGAATGTGTGAATGTGTGTATATATATATATACACACACACACAAATACAAAGCAAAAATAGAATGGGGATCTGTATTTTTTGTCAACGGGGAAGGAAATAAGTACACTGGAGAGAAAGAGAGAAAGAAGATAGAAATGGGAGAGGAGGACAGGAGAGAGAGAGAGGGGGGTGTAAGGGGGGAAAGGAAGGAGGGAGGGAGGGAGAGAGGGAAAATAAATATGTTGAAAATTATTGTTGTTGAGAACAATTTTTGGAAATATGAGGAGCAAATGTCGTGGTGTGTGACACAAGGGTGGACTGACAAGACAGACGGACGGACACAGAGACAGACACACACACACACACATATACATACACACGCGTAGTGCAATTAAAACAGATAGCACAGTCAGTTAATGAAAGCAGGGGAAGAGCCGGAATGTCTGCGGAGGAGCAGAAAGGAAGAAGAGACGAGATTTATGTACTTTCAGAATTAGAACAGGAATAAATTTCATATTATATATACATGGCTCTATGTATATATATATATATATATATATATATATATATATATATATATATATGTGTGTGTGTGGAGAAAGGAGAGATGTGTGTTTATATATGTATATGTATGAACATATATATGTATGCATGCGTATGCATGTATGTATATATATATATATATATATATATATATATATATATATATGTGTGTGTGTGTGTGTGTGTGTTGAGAGAGAGAGAGAGAGATGTGTGTTTATATATGTATGTATATATGTGGTGTGTGTGTATGTGTATATAATATACACATATCATATATTTATGTATACATGATAGAAAATAAAGCCCTTCTTACATAAATAGGAAGGGTGCAAGGGTTAGTAAGGACAGCAAACAACACTAAACAGGGACCCTAATCCACCCACCCCCACTCAGTTTACTTCCTGCCCTTTAAATTAAATGTCTATCCATTATCAGGCTATTATCAATCGGAGCCAACATTCAGTGGTTTCATAATCACATATATCTATCAACGAGTAACTGACGAAGATGCTTAGTAAGGACCTAATTTTGTCTTCTCTGTTCTCACAAGCTCGTTACAGGTGTTTTGTACTCATCTTCGCTGCAAGCTAATGAGATACCTATGCTAATCACCTGTATCAAACTGGCATCTGTTGTACATGCAAACACCCACATTTAGCCCCTTTAGCATTTAAACCAGCCACATGTAACCCACATGTGTTACCTGTTTTGTATTCAGACTGGTCAGATCTGGCCTCTCATGCCTCCCTACAATGTCATTCTAAAGATAAACAATCATGTTGTTGAAATCTTGAAGATAAGCCCATCATATGCATATATATAAAATATGTTGGTTTCTTTCAAAAGCTGTTTTCCTCGCATTCGGTACTAAAATGTGTTTATTTGGGAAGTCTAGTGTGTGGCATTATTCTGTAGTAATGCCCTTTATATATATATATATATACATACAAACACACACATGCACACATATATATATACAAGTATAGCCCAGCTGATCTGAGTGGTAGAGCAGCAAATGATAGATGTCTAAGTCATATGACGGGACGTATTCGCTTATTATTCGACTTGTAAAAGTGATCAGTGTGTGTGTGGATAGATAGATAGATAGATATTCATATACATATATGTGAATGAACAAAACATATCTATGCACACATACGTATATGGGTGTGTATGTGTGTGTGTATATATATATATATATATATATATATATATATATATATATATATATAGAGAGAGAGAGAGAGAGAGAGAGAGAGATATACAGACAGACATATAGACAGATAGATAGATAGATACATTGTTTTGAATTAATCATATATACATATATACACACACAGACATATATTCATATACACACACATATATACATATACACACATGTATACATACATATATACACACACACATACATATAAATACATATGTATACACATACATATATTCATACATACACACAGACATATATATATATATACACATATGAACACCCACCCACCCACCCACACACACACACACACACACATGTATACATGGCCACATTTAACATGTCTCCTGATATCACAGCCAATAACGCTGAAGTAGAAGCCTGTTGCCCTCCCGGGGAGGCAAAGTTGTCGCTTGTTAGTAGCCAAAACATCGGTTCGGAGTGTGCTTACTGCCGTCAACACTGCCTGCTGATACAGGTGCCAGCTCCAATCAACCACTAACCCAACAGCCAGTGCTGGCGACATTTTGCTAATTTGTTTCCTGGTGGCCACATAAATGCCAGCCCGGGAGATGCGGTTATTCGACACATCCATCAGTACACAATCCACAATGGGTGGCCACTTCAGTACACAAGTTAGAATTAGCAGAACCTGTTAGAAGTGTCGGATAAATTGCTTTGCTGTATTTACGTGCAATTCTTCACATTCTGAGTTCAATCCTTGCCAAAGATAAATCGAGCACCTGGGTCGATATAATGAACTGTTTCCTACCAGTGCCAAGAACATTTTGGGTCTTGTGTTGATGCCAGACATTATTATATATTATTATATTATATTATATTATATAAGGTGGAGTCACAGCTCTGTGGTGAAGAAGCTCACTTCTTAAAATTCAGTCCCACTCTGTAGAAATCTGTCACACACACACACACACACATTTATATATATATACTCTTTTACTTGTATTTATGCACCTACATGTATATATGCACGTGCACTGGCAATGTGAGTTGGATGAAATACACAAGTGGGCCGAGAAGAATAGCATGCAGTTTAATGCTGAAAAGTTTCAAGGCTTGTGCTATCAACATGCAAAACTAAATGCAGTACCCATTAAATACACTGGACCTGGAGGGACTGCAATCCCAGAAGCAGAGACAGTGCAAGACTTGGGCATCTACATGAGTAATGAGGCATCCTTTCATGTGCATGCTGCTAAGTTGGCAATGAAATGCAGGCGGCTGACCGGATGGATCCTTAGAACTTTTAGTACGAGAGATCAGAAAACCATGATAGTCCTCTGGAGTCACTGTGACAATTGCTTCCAGCTATGGTGACCAACCAGTATAAAATGCAGACGAATTAAAAATCTTCAGTATACTTCACTGACCTGACCACCATCGCTTATTATTATTATTATTGTGCTGTGCCTCACAGAAAGCAGGAGAAAATGGAACAAAGAGTGCAAGGAAGCTAACAGAATCCATCCCGTTCTTGTAACAATTCACACTTTTACCACATTCCATTTACCAAAGAAAAGAATAAAAAAAAAAATTTCCAAAAAGATATAGAAATAAAAAAAAACTTAAGTGAAAATATTTTAAAATTCACAATTTTTTGTGTGTGTGTGTGTGTTTGTGTCAAGTAGGTGGGAAAATTACGCAGTTGTTTCACTAGTTTAACTGTCGATGATGATGATGACGGCTATGAGGATGATGATGATGACGACAAGCATGATGATGCTATCGGTGAGACATTTAAGTGGCGTGGAATACATTGGGGTTTTTTTGGGGGGTTTTTTTTGTACTTACTTTCGACTCACTACCACCACCACCACCACCACCACCCCATTTCACATCCGTTTTGTTTATCCTCCTCTTCACTTCAGCACGAAAGGGATTGGACAATACTTTCAAATTTATACATTAGAATGCCTGTCATTATTGGTACAGCTGAGCTTCATTTTCTTTTTTTTTTATTATTTCATAATATTTTTCCTTAATCTTATTTACGCTGTATCATCACCATCACCATCACCACCATCAAACATCCATGTTCCACTCTGGTATGGGTTGGATGGTTGGACAAAGATACACGAGTCAAGGACTACATCGTACTCCAGAGTCTGCTTTGGCATGGTTTCTACAGTTGTGGCCAGGGCTGTGGAGTCAGAACAAAAAACTTCGACTCCGACTCTGACTCTTCTACTATTGGCACTTCTGACTCCTCTTTATGTAATTAACTGATTGTGGTCTACATATCTCATAAAGCATATGCATACGCTTGTACTTTGAGTGGGCCTATAGGTTAGAACTGGTTTATATTAAAGAATAAAGAGATTGTGTGTCAGAGTCAAGAGTCGATATAGTTTTACTGACTCCAACTCCGACTCCTCTACTATTGGCACCTCCGACCCATCTTTATGTAATTAAGTGATTGTGGTCTACACATCTCATAAAGCATACGCTTGTATTTTGAGTAGGCCTATATGTTATAATTGCTTTATATGAAAGAATAAAGATGTGAGTCAGACTTGGTATAGTTTTACCGACTCCGACTCCATCCTCTCAGCCCTGGTCAAGGCCAAAAGTTTGGAACATTTTCGTATACATGATGTACCAGCTTCTATTTATTAAAAAGAAAATTATTTGGTCTAGAACTATATTTTGGATTTTGACTATTTTTTTTCTTCCAGATACTGATCCATTGGATAAGTTATTAGGTAAGTATACCACTATTTTGGCATGAGGAAGGGCATCCAGCCACAGAAACCATACCACAACAGACATTTGGAGTCTGGACAGTTCCCTGCTAGCCAGCTCCATGCCAAACATGGGTATAACAATTTAAATGTTTAAGAATTGTTCCAAACTTTAGGTTGTAACTGTACAGCTGACTGCACTTCCAAACACCAACCACTTTGCAGAGTGTACTGGGCACTTTACACATCACATCAGTAAAACTGAGGCTGCCATGCAACTCAACAATCTATAGAAGCCAAGAATGGGGATTCAGGTGACAGAGAAGAGGGTGGGGTGGGATAGAGCAGGTTCATGCAGGTTCATGGCTATTTACATATTCTTTTCTACTCCTGGCACAAGGCCCGATATATTTGGGGAAGGGGGGCAGTTGATTAGATTGACCTCAGTACACAACTGGTACTTAATTTATCAACCTTGAAAGGATGAAAGGCAAAGTCGACCTTGGCGCAATTTGAACTCAGAACGTAACGGCAGACGAAATACCGCTAAGCATTTCGCCCGGCGTGCTAACGTTTCTGCCAGCTCGCTGCCTTATGGCTATTCACATATTGGAGAGAGAACAAGGATGAAATGGTATTGTGGTTTCTCCAAAGATGATGTATCAAGGTGTCTGGTCACGCGGAAAAACTAACACCTTTGGAAACAGGTGAGAGTTGGTGACAAGGACGGGCATCTAGCTGTAGAAAATCCACCTCGACAAATTCCGTTCAACCCGAGTGAACACGGAGACATGGACAATGAAGTAATGTCAACATCAAAAAGAGATCCTCTGTGTGGTCATGTAATCTGCAAGAAATAACAGCCAAATCTCCTCCCAAACTCAATTACCACCATCTTAAGCAAACAAAATATTAGATTCGACATGCAAGGTCCTGCAAAACAAAACAGGATGATCAATGCTGGTATATTCTTTTATCATAGTCTTGCTTAAGGTAAATTCATCTTGACACTCTATGACGGCAACAACATCTATAAGTTATTCCACAAAATTCCTGCGGCTCACCTGCTTTGTGGTTTTGTAACGATTTTTCTCACACGCT
>NC_142950.1:31212248-31214748 GCF_046866305.1 Octopus bimaculoides | reverse complement strand
GTGTGTGTGTGTGTATATATATGTATGTATATGCATAGCTGCATATGTATGTATGCATGAGTATGTATGTTTGTGCAATTGTATATATATAAATATATATATGAGTATGAATGAATATGCATGTGTATAAATGTTTTGTGTGTGCATGCATATACATGCATGTGTGCACGCGTGCATGTGCACGTTAGTGTTTCCCCCTCTTTCTCGAGAACAGCCAACATTTTCTCCTCTGCTTTTGTTTGTTTACATTTTGGCATGAGGCAGTTTGAGATAATATGTGGTAATTTCGATGGTGGTGGTGGTGGTGGAGGCAACACTGTTTGTGGTGGTGGTGGTGGTTGTGAAGGTAATGGATGTGGGGGGGGGGAATAATGGTGGTAGTGGTGACGGTGGTAGTAGATGTAATAGGGATGTCTATGAGGGTAGTGCCTGTGGTGGTGGTGGTGGTGGTGGTGGTGGTGATGGGATGGTGTTGGTGGCTGTGGTGGTGGCGGATTGCTGATAATTTTGATGGTGTTGGTAGTGGTGGTGGTGGGGGGGATATTCACATTACAGGCAGGGGTCGGGTGGGTGGGTGGGTGAGTGAGATGCTTTCTCTAACAGCAAATACCACAGTGCAAAGCAAGGACAGTTAAATGGTGGTGGTCGTGGTGGGGTAGGGGTGGGGGGTTGTCTAGGTGAACAACATTTGTGATAAAGGTTTTATATGAATGAAAGTGAGTCAAAGAGAGAGGAGGGGGCAGAGATGGGGGGGAAAGAGAGAGAAAGAGATAAGAGGGGAGGGAGAGAGGGGGAGGAGATGGCAGGAAGGAAGAAAGAGAGAAAGAAGAGAATGAGACGGCAGGTGGGAGGGAGGGAGAGAGAGAGAAGGAAGAGAATGAGACGGGGGGAGAGAGGGAGGGAGAGAAATGAAATAGAAAGGGAGGGAGGGAGGGTAGGAGAGAGATGAGGAGGAAAAGGTAAAAGGAGGAGAGGGCGGATAGAGAGGGTGGTAGGGAAGAGAGAGAGAGAGAGAGAGTTAAGTAAAAGAGAGAGAGTAAAAGGCAGAGTGACCTGAGTGAAGGAGAGAGAAAGTGTGAGAAGTAGAGAGAGAGACTAAAGGATAAAATGGGAGAGTGAGCAGGGGGGTGGGAATGAATTATAATGAGTGAACAAACACAAACGATGTAGATAGAAATCCCCACTGGTTCTCAGATAAGAATGCAGAAACAATTAGAAGGAAAAAAAGAAAGAAGGAAAAGGAAAAAGGAAAAGGAAAAAATGAAGAGATGGAGGACAGAATAGGAGATGGCCTGCTTCTTTAGTGAAAGAAACAAAGAGCAATTTAGAATGTGTCCCATAGCCATGGTGAATGAAATTGGGACGGATATAAACTAGGATGAAGGAAATTGTAAGGAGTATTGATTAAAATGAAGGAAATTGGGACAAATATTAAGGTAATGGTGGAAGAAATTCGGACAGATATCAGCTAGGATGAAAGAAACCCGGATGGATATTGAGACAAATATTGGCTAAAGTGAAAGAAACTGGGACAGAAAAACAGGTAGGGTGGAGGAAATTGGGACGGATATTGATTATGGGAAAGGAAATTGAGACAGATATCAGCTAGGATGAGAGAAACCCGGAAGGAAATTGGGACGGATATCAGCTAGGATGAAAGAAACCCGGATGGATATTGGGACGGATACCAGCTGGGGGTGAAAAAAATTGGGATAAATATTTGCAAAGGTGAAAGAAACTGGGACAGAAACACAGGTAGGGTGGAGGAAATTGGGACGGATGTTGATTATGGTAAAGGAAATTAAGACAGATATCAGCTAGGATGAAAGAAACTAGGATGGATATTGGGACAGATACCAGCTGGGGGTGAAGAAAATTGGGATAAATATTTGCAAAGGTGAAAGAAACTGGGACAGAAACACAGGTAGGGTGGAGGAAATTGGGACGGATGTTGATTATGGTAAAGGAAATTGAGACAGATATCAGCTAGGATGAAAGAAACTAGGATGGATATTGGGACGGATACCAGCTGGGGGTGAAAAAAATTGGGATAAATATTTGCAAAGGTGAAAGAAACTGGGACAGAAACACAGGTAGGGTGGAGGAAATTGGGACAGATGTTGATTATGGTAAAGGAAATTGAGACAGATATCAGCTAGGATGAAAGAAACTAGGATGGATATTGGGACAGATACCAGCTGGGGGTGAAGAAAATTGGGACAAATATTAGCTAAGGTGAAAGAAACTGGGACAAAAAACAGGTAGGGTGGAGGAAATTGGGACGGATATTGATTATAGTAAAGGAAACTGAGACAAAGAAATTGGGACATCTTACAGCTATCTATCTTTGTACATGTTTCTGTGTATAAGAACCTTTACCTTTTCACTAACGACACTGAAGCATCATCAAATGAAACGAATATACTTTACTGGGCCCATGGGTTTTAACCCTTTAGCATTTAAACTGGCCACATCCAACCCGGCCAGATATGGCCTCTCA
>NC_142950.1:31204748-31207248 GCF_046866305.1 Octopus bimaculoides | reverse complement strand
CACCATCATCATCATCAAAAGGACCACCAACACCACCATTACCACTAATACCACCACTATCATAATCATCATCACCAACAACATCACAACCACCACCACCACCACCACCACCTTGATAGACTAAGAAATGTCAAGTTTTCAACCCACATCTCCAAGAGGTTTCTGGAACTACCCTTCAACCCTACCCCTCCACCACCACCACCACCACCACAGAAATAATGGAGGTAGGGTAGCGGGGAGGGGGGAAGAGAAGGTAAATGGATGAGGAAGTTGGTGGAAGCAGTGGTGGTGGTGGTGGTTGTGTGGTGGCCCTTTACTTTTTTCTTGATAAGGGTAAGCACTCAATAATTTAGCTTATTAAATAAACCAAAACAAGTAGGCAAAGCCCCCCCCACCTCTCCTCCTCTCCTCTCGATGGGGAGGAGGAGGGGGTGTTTGGCATTAGGGTATAGCTGCTAGAAACCCTAGACCAGACCAAACCAGAGCCACCACCACCACCACCACCACCACAACTACCCCCTGTTAATCACCAACTATTTAATTACTTGTTTATTTATTTACTTATTTTTACCAGAGACACTGTGGAATTTCCCCTCCCCCTTGCACTCCCCCCACCCCACCCCGCCTCAGTACATTATCTGTCCCCTGCTCTCACTTCTCCCCTTATATTTTCTACCTCTCACCACTACCACCAGAACCCTATTCTTCTCATCCACTTCTTATCTCAAACTTTTTACCCCCAAATTCACCTCCACCACTGCCACCACCACCACCAGGGTACCCTTGCCTCAAATAAGGGGTTTGCTTAGCACTGTCCCTTTCATTACTTTCTAAAAGTTAACCAGCTACCACCACCACCACCACCACTTCTACCACCATCACCACCACTTCTACCACCATCACCACCACCACTACTATCATTAATACTACCCCTCAACACCAATGCCACTGCCACCAGGGTACCCTTGCCCCAAGGGTTCTGCTTAGCTTTGTCCCTTTCATTGCTTTCTAAAAGTTAACCAGCATCAGCGCTACAACAACAACCACCACCATCACTACAGCCACAACCACTGCTTCTACTACTACTACTACTACTACTACCACCATTACTATTACCACCACTCTCACCATCACTACCACTGCCATTATCATCATCAACTGGACAAGGACAACTACCCACACCATCTTGGGACCTCCTTTTCCCTCCGCATTCTAGATCCAAGGGCTGCTAAATCTCCTCCCCCCTCCACCGCACCCTTTGCTTTAGCTTCTATCTTCACATCTCATCATTTAACCCCCACCCCCAATAACATCTTAACCAGCAGGAAACCCTGCTAAACAGCCACTAGGCAGGATACTTCCTTCCACAGACCACAAGAGCAATAATTCCCACCACCACCAACACCACCACCACCACCACCGCCAGAAGAAACAATGATACTCTGACCTGCTAGAAACAGCAGTCAAACATCATCCTGCTGGCAGAATTGTTAGCAGACCGGGGCGAAATGCTTAGCGATATTTCGTCTGACTTCACGTTCTGAGTTCAGATTCTGCCAAGGTCAACTTTGCCTTTCATCCTTTCGGGGTCGATAAATTAAGTACCAGTGAAACACTGGGGTCAATGTAATCGACTAGTCCCCTCCCCACAAATTTCAGGCATTGTGCCTTTAGTAGAAAGGAATCTTCATTCTGCTACATGCACAGGCATGGTTGTGTGGTTAGGAAGTTTGCTTGGAAGCCAATGTGGTCTCAGGTTCAGTCCCACTGCATGGCACATTGGGCCATATGGTCTCCTAATATAGCCCTGGGCCAAGCAATGCTTTGTGAATGAATGCGAGAGACGGAAATTATGTAAGAAGTCCATTGCATACATGCAATGTGGAATTACGCAGCACTTGTCATTTTCTTAGAATTATTCCAATATATTTGAAATGGGATGTGAATCTTAACCCGCTTGGGACGCCTAGGCCGAGATTGATCAGCCCAAGTGATACAAGCTGAAAGGACTTTGAGGTTGATCCATCGACCTGATGGAACAAATGTTGTGAATGGTTGAAGCGTAATAGCCAATCAGAGCTTGTCTCTCAGCAAATGTATCTCAATAGAAAAAAAAAAAAAAAAAAAAATTGGTCTTTTTGGCTACACATACCAAAATACTGTGGTTAAAATACTAATTAAAAAATGATCTTGATCAATTATTTTTCCTTTGAGTGTTCTGTATAAGTCAATTTGGTGATGCACGCTAACAAGCTATTTCACTATGATTAACATAAACCATTTAAACTGATATATCATCATCGTCATTATCATTTAACATCCATTTTCTATGTCAGCCCTATTCATCGGAACATGTACGGTCAGGCCACAGAGCTCTGTGTGCATTGCCACTGCACTGACCGCCCTGCCTTATCTTTGCCCGTCCAGTTTCATGCATGCACAAAACAAACAAACAAAGAAAACACATTCAAAGCAATGACCCCAGCATCACCAGTCTAAT
>NC_142950.1:31192248-31199748 GCF_046866305.1 Octopus bimaculoides | reverse complement strand
ATATATATATATATATATATATATATATATATATATATATATATATATATATATACTGCTAGCTCGTCGTATTCTAACAATAATATTTTCGAAAATAGGCACAAGGCCAGACATTTACTGGGAATTAAAAAAAAAAACATCGATTAAATCGACATACAACACACATACACACCTTAATACATTACTAGTATTCTATTTTATCGATTTCGAAATTGATGGAAGGCGAAGTTGACATCACCAGAATCAGAACATGAGACTTTAAAATCCCGAATGAATAAATTCGAGGTGTTTTTTAAAGCAATAATCACAACCACATCACGAGGAGTGAGCGATGAGAATGGAGAGTGAGAACGTAGCCAATCGCTTAACCTGCTAGAAGTAGCAGCTACACACCTCGAAAATCGCAGCCAGATGTTTTAATTAGAAAGGAAGAAAAACAAATAACAAAAAAAAAAAAACCAAAGGGCGATCCTTCGGCATTGGTCTACAGAGTATCGATATGAGGAGACGACGTCGTTCACTCGCTTTTTCAGCCTAGCCTGTTTATGTCATGAGCGAAGGTTGTGTGGGTGAATGACGTCACCTACCAATACCGAAAGATGGCCAAAGTGAATATGCTTAAGATAATGTAGCGTAGACTGAAGTCCGAAGAGAGAAAGAGAGGACAGTCCCGGGGTGGGAATGGTTTCAGAGATCCGCTTGAATAAAGCGGAGAAAGAAAGACAGGAAGAAAGACGAAAAAAAAAACGTTTAAGTTTATGATGTAAGGGAGATAACTAGGATGTCATCGGGAGAAAACGTTTTTTTTTCCCTCCGCTTCGTTACCTTTTTAACACTTCACACACACATACACACACTTATGTATATAGGAGTGTGTGCATGTGAGTGTGTGCGTGAGTGTGTGTCTGTCTTTGTGTGTGTACATACAGATATGTGCGTCTCTGTGTCGGATAGATTGGATATATAAACACGCACCCAGATACCCACACACACACACACACATATATATATATATACACACAGATACAAAGGTAGACACACACACACACACACACATATACTTCGAAACGTCTAGATAGAATAGAGACAGCTGATGAAGGGATATTCCAAGGGGCTTTCCGTTTTCCTATGTGTTCGTTCCGTTGCCTGTAGTTTATTGTTCTAACGTCCTGTACCCTGATATGCATGTATATACACATGTAGATGTAAGTATGTACATATATGTGTGTATACATGTATATATATTCTTTGTATTATTATTATATATATATATATATATATATATATATATATATACATGCACACGCAAATATACACATGCTACTTTTAAGAACTTATTACACGACATAAATATAAACAACATATGTATGAATGTAGAGAGACAGAGAGATGGATGAATGGATGGATGGATATATGCGCGCGTGTGTACACACGCGCACTTTACATCCATGCATTCTACACACACATACACACAGAGTCGTCCCTTGTTTTGCATGCTTTATCATGTTTTTGGTGTTGAATATAAACGATTATTTTTCTTCTCATTCTCTTTGACACAAAATGATACAAAAACAGAATTTAGTCCTTTATGCTAACAGTATAATAATGTTTTGCACTTCATTTCTTATAAAATCCGAATGGGTTCACTACATTGTAAAAAGAGATTAATGATTAACATTAGGATTAATTTATCTGTAGTTGTTTCGTAAGATATTTTCGATATGGACTCAAGGCGTTGCTGATGCGGTTTAAGAAACTTGGTTCTCAACTTCGAAGTCTCCTTCCAGGTTCAGTATCACTGCATGGCAGAATCTTCTGCGAGAGTCCCAGGATGTCCGAAGATATGGGAATGGAAACCGAAAGAAGTCTGTGGCGTATGTGTGAGTGTACACACGTTATATATATATATATATATATATGTATATATATATATATATATATATATATATATATATATATATATATATATATATATATATATAAGAAGCTTGCTTCCCAACCACATGGTTCCAGGTTCGGTCTCACTACGTGGCACCTTGGGCAGGTGTCTTCTTCTATAGCCTCGGGTCGGCCAAAGCCTTGTGAGTGGATTTGGTAGACGGAAACTGAAAGAAGCCCGTCGTATATATATATATATATATATATATATATACATACATGTATGTATTTTGTGTGTTTGTCACCCCCACCCCCCACCATCGCTTGACAACCGATGTTTACGTCTCCGTAATCTAGCGTTTCGGTAAAAACAGACTGATAGAATAACAACTACCAGACTTAAAAAAAAAATTACTGGAGTTAATTAGTTCGAGCGAATGATTACGTGGCACTCCGTCGATTACGACGACGAGGGTTCCAGTTGATCCGATCAAAGGAACAGCCTGCTCGGGAAATTAACGTGCAAGTGGCTGAGAACTCCACAGATACGTGTACCTTTAATGTAGCTTTTGGGGATATTCAGCGTGACAAGTCTGGCCCTTTTGAAATACAGGCACAACAGAAACAGAAAGTAAGAGTGAGAGAAAGTTGTGGTGAAAGAGTACAGCAGGGTTCGCCACCATCCGCTGCCGGAGCCTCGTGGAACTTTAGGGGTTTTCGCTCAATAAACACTCACAACGCCCCGTTTGGGAATCGAAACCGCGATCCCAAGTCCGCTGCCCTAACCGCTGGGCCAAGGTGCAAATTGTTGGAACAATTAAAAGCATAAAAAAAAATTCCGATTTAAAATAATCACAGGATCTTCAATAACCTTAAAACGTACATCATACATAAAAACGGTAACATGATAGAAACGGAAGATATTATTTTTAAACAGAAAACCCAATAGAACAGCACTCGTGTATGTGTGTGTGTAAATATAAATATGTATGTATGTATGTATTATAAAAATATTGGGTTGGTGCATAATTACTTCGGCTTTTTTTCAACAAATTTTTATTCAATAAAAACAATAAGAATATTTAACATAAAACATCTTTAAATGACGGACTGACCGTCTGCCAAGCAAATGGGAAGCAGTAATTGAAGTAGATGGTGAATATGCTCCGGAATAATCATTTAAAGATGTTTTTGTTACGTGTTGTTATTGTTTTTGTTGAGTAAAATTTGTTGAAAAAAGCCGCAATAATTATGCACCAACCCAATATATGAATATGCGTGTGTGTATATATATATATATGTATGTATGCATGGGTGTCTATTATAAAAACATGAATGTATGTGTGTTTATGTAGGCAAACCTCCATAAGTGTGTCCACCCCCCACAGACTGTTTCCTCATAACTTTCAGACAAAATTGATATTCTTTAAATGAAATCTTCTACTAATACTTTTCAGATGGTGTTTTCTTTTTTTTATAATTATATCAAAATTTGATGTATATATATATATATATATATAAAAAAAAAAGTGGTAGATGTGCACCGCATACATACTAACACACAACACACACAGACACCACACATAGATAGACAGACAGATACATACATACATACATACATGAGAGACAGAAAATGGAATCCACAAGACTATTCAAGATCACAACAATCGTTTCGATAGCTCCCTTACTTTACAGGTGAGATGCGTCACATCAGGTGACTTTTCAAATAAGTCGTTCCACACATTTCTATAACACATTCTAAGTTATTTCACACACACGTACTTACATGTACATACACACATATATACACACACATGTACATACATACACACACATATACATACATATATACACATATATACATATACACAAGGGCTTTCCTATAAGTAGGTTATCTCCCTTGGCTAGGCGGCGCTCCATGCAGACAATTAAACTTCCGCAGGCTATCCACGCTATTGTTATTGTTTTACGTCTTATCATGGATATAAAGCAGCTCGATAATTCAGCTATCGAAGTACTTACTGTGCCTGAGTTAAAGAAATATTTAAGATTATATGGACAGTATGTTACTGGAAGAAAGGCGGACTTGACTGAAAGGTTGAAAGGTATAAAAATTCTGTCGATGAAGAATTTCAACAAAGTGAATTCATCGGACGATAAGTCTGAAGTATCGTCCGATACTTCAGACAGGAATAAGCAGAAGCTTATATCTCCTCTCGGTGAAGTATTGCCTGATCCCAATCTGCTTTCATCATAGCTTTCAGCAACCATTCACTGATTTAGCATGATGAGGTGTAGAAGAGGTAAGGACAGTCACACTATAAAGTCTAATAATTAGAGGAATATTAGATTCAATGCTGTAAATTTATTATTTAATCAAACACACACACACACACAGACACATGCTAGAAATAGATGCCGAATCGGCATCTATTTCTAGCATATAGGAGTTCACTTTTGCTGGTCATTCCTCTTATTTTTGTATGTAATATAATTTTAATCTTCGGATTTTTTTAATATGCTAGACCACTGGTTCTAATTGATTAATATCAATTTCTACCCTTATTAATATATATATAAAGAAACATATCTGCGGAAGTTAAAGCAAGTCACTGAGCATGCGTACATGTCATACGGGAGAGTTCCAATCAGGGGTGGATAACAACCTTATACACACACACACACATATATATACATATATACACACAATGATTAGTAACATTACGAAACCGGTATGCTTTTAAATCTCTTTAACAACTCCCAATAATGACTTTTATTACTTTTATTCCTACGTCAGTTCATCTAATTGTATATATCTATCGTGGATCTTTTTTAAAACGGGGGCCACATTTTTCATTAATGTTTTACGTAGTGTTTTTGGTACCGAAAGACTTTCAAACTTCGTATACTTGTCTATTTTGTGTTATAGAACAGAAAAATATTTTTGGATTCGAATTTATTTCATGTAAAAAATTGTCTTATTTCGATAATTTCAACCAATCACTGACGTCCATTCAGCCGATATACATTAAGTGCCGACTACATAAACAAACGATTCTTCGTTTTATTTGCTTTTTTCATTTTAAATTTGCTTTAACCCTAACCCTAACCCTAACCCTAGGGTTAGGGTTAATTGTTTCAGAATCGTTTGTTTATGTAGTCGGCTGAATGGACGTCAGTGATTGGTTGAAATTACAGAAATACAACAACTTTAACATGGAATAATTTATGGATTTCTTTTTTTTTAAAGAAGACTAAGAGAAAAAGATGTTTTATATGACACATTCTACCAGTGTTCCAAGTTTCAAAGTGTTTCGTTAATGAAAAATGTGGCCCCCGTTTTAAAAAAGATCCTCTATCGTTACTTTTCATAAAAAAGCCTTTACTTTTTTTGTTTTCCAATGTGCATTTTCGCTTATTTTTCTTCTTACTTTCCCCTTACATTTCCGCGTGTAGTTTCTATTTCGTTTTTGTAACATATTTCTATTATATATATATATAAATTTAAAGAATACTCAAATACCCAAAATATCAAGGAGTTTCTACCTCATAAACAGGAGTTGCACCACAGTTATTTTGTGATCTTTGCTACCCTGGTATCTATTAACCAATTTATTTATCCGAGTTATTTATTGCTAGGAGAAAATAAATACATATAATATATATATATATATATATATATATATATATATACACACACACACATGGTATATAAATATACCATATACGGAGGGAGTACACGCACGCATGCTTCAAGCCAACACGACTACACATGCCGACAATGTCCTTTCTATTACCCACCAATCAACGTGTCTAACAACCACTAAACGTTTCAAACTTTTGCCCCACAACAGAGGCAGCTCTCAGATCTTTGTAAACACACTGCCCTGTATCCCTTTGCTAACGACAAACTTTCTCTTCTTCCAGCCATTAGGATGGCAGTTTCTTCATGTCCGAAGAACACGAGGAAGAGCAGCACGGTGCTTCTCTTCCAGCCTGTACTTAGTAATCTTAAACAGGGTCAGTCCATGCAATCTGATCCCACTCTTTAGAGCAGGGGTTCTCAACCATTTTTTTTTTTTTTTATCTATGGACCCCCTTTTGATTATTATTTTACTCTGGTGGACCCCGCCTCAAAAACCATTCGATGTTTAAAAACTAGTTAAAAACCAGGAGTTATTCTTTGTAGGCCTAGTACTTATTCTATCGGTCTCTTTTGCCAAACTGCTAAATTATGGAAACGTAAACACACCAGCATTGGTTGTCAAGCGATGTTGTGGGGGGGGGGGGGACAAACACACACACACACACACACACACAATGGGCTTCTTTCAGTTTCCGTCTACTAAATCCACTCACAAGGCTTTGGTCAGCCCAAGGTTATAGAGGAAGACACTTGCCCAAGGTGCCATGCAGTGGGACTGAACTCGGAACCCTGTGGTCGGTAAGAAAGCTACTTACCACACAGCCACGCTTGCGCACAATTCCTAATAATATTTAATTACGAAAATATAGCAGGAACTTTTTTAGAAAAAAAAAAACATCAAATGGCTACGAAGGGGGGGGGGGCCCATCCAAGTGAAACAGGAATGAAAGAAGTGGGGTGGGGTGGGGTAGTAAAGACAAATAAATAAATAAATAAAATAATGGTTACGAAACACAAAACACTGATGTAGAACTAAGAGTAAACAGCTTATTGAGGAGACAACGTTTGTGGAGAAAATGCAATAATTCATGCCTTGTTTTACTTTTAACCCAATTTTGAGATGAGAGGGAACGGAATATTTTCAACGAAGCTGCATTCTAACCACAATTTCTCTCACACACACACAAGTGCGTATGTGTGTGTGTGTGTGCATGTAAAATGTAGTTAAAACACGAAAGACACACGTCTACCAGGACATTTTTTTTTTTTGGGTTCTTCAGTAATAACAAAAGTACTCTTCAACTATACGAGCGAAGATCACAAGTCTTTTACCGCCTCTAACATCTACGTACCTCTGTCACTATCTACCAATCCCCTCCCCCTCTTTCTCTCTCTCTCAATCAATCTACCTGTCTATCCTCCTTACCTGCCTATGTCATCCAACATGTCTTCGCCTCTTTTTATCTACCCATCTTATGTATATATATATATATATATATATATATGTGTATATATATATATGTTCGAATGTCAGTCGGGTCTCTTCTGTATTTAAGGTAAAAATAAACTTGTGTTCGTTTACTCCTTAAACACCGCTGTTATTTTAGGGAGCCGAGAGGAGGGGAGGAAAGGGGGAGGAGGAGGAGGCCTTCTTTCTTCCTTTCTTTCCTTCACCCTCTTCCCCACCCCACCTTTTTTTTCAGTCTCCTGCGTTTTTGTTCCACCGTGGAATGTAATGCAGAAGGAGCAATCAACGGAGGAGGTGATGGTGATGGTAGTGGAGGTGAAGGTGGTGATGATTATGATGATGGTGATGGTGGTGATGATGATGTTGACAGAGGTCATGATGGTGATGGGCGGAGGTGATGAAGATGGTGGCGATGGTGATGTCAAGGTAACGGTGACGTTGGTGGTAGACGTCATGGTGATGACGGTGGTAGAAGTAACTAACGTTGATGACGGTGGTGGTGGTGGTG
>NC_142950.1:31182248-31187248 GCF_046866305.1 Octopus bimaculoides | reverse complement strand
TATTATTATTATTATAAATAAAATGGGGAGAAAATTTAATTTCAAAATCTAACTTTAAACAAAACACAATACATAATAACAAAAAAAAACCAAAAAACATCAAACAAATTTTTTTTTAAAATTAATTAAATAAATACATAAATAAATAAAAAAAACAAGACAAATACACGCAAGTGAAGAATGTCATTTGGGGGACTCTAAACGTCTTCTTTTCAGCTATTGGTTCTTGGGTGTTGGGTGTGTGTGACCAAACAACATAGCTAGCATGATGTTCTCATTAGTTAGCTTAGTGGTGGGAGATCCTTATTTTCTTTTCGTATTATTATTATTACTATTATTATTATTATTATTATTTGATTTTTAAAATGGTGAGAAAAATTGGAGCAAGTAGAAAGCAAGAAAATAATTTTCAGTGATGGGAAAATCTCAGAGAAGGGATTTCGCCTGTCAATGCACACACGCACTAAAGTCTGGGTGTTTTTGAAACGGGCCAAAATCCACCCCATCCCCACCCCCATCTCTGTGATTTAGTGAGTGTGGTGGTGCAAAGAAGGGAAGAAGAGAGAGAGAGAGAGAGGGGGAATAGATGAGCGGATGACGGGTGGTGGTGGTGGTTTGTGTGGGTGAGTTTATTCCCTCTATTCATGTCTTCTGGGAGCTTGCTTTCAAAGAATTCGTTCTTCGTATAATCGCCAAAACTTAACAAGAATTAAAAAGAAGAAAAAAAAACAGCAACAAAATAAAAAATTAAAAAATAGAATTTGAAAAGAAATTTTCGAAAAATCAAAAATCAAAACTAGGCGTGTTGCTTTTGATTTAGCTGTGTGTGTGTGTGTGTGTGTGTGTGTGGAAGGTGGGAGTCCCTAGTTTGGAAGGGAGAGGTGTGAGGGGACAGGGAAGTGGGCATAAGCCCTTTATTAGCTGTATTTGCTTATTTGGTGATGGAATAGGCGTAACTGAGCGAGGGGTTTTAAGGTGGTTTAAAGTTCCAATGGTGTGTGTACACACACACACACATATATATATATTATACACACACACACACACACATATATATATATTATACACACACACACACACACACACATATATATGCATGTGCATGCATGTTTGTATATGGGTAAGTATTTGTATATGTGTGTGTGTATGTATATATGTATATATATATATATATATATATATATATATATATATATTGCAAATAGTAAACTATGTGCATAACTTGTAAAAATGCACATATATGTGTCCACCCTGTATATGTATTAGTATATATCCTCTCTCGAGTGGTTGTGTGGTAAGTAGCTTGCTTACTAACCACATGGTTCCGGGTTCAGTCACACTGCGTGGCACTTTGGGCAAGTGTCTTCTACTATAGCCTCGGGCTGACCAAAGCCCTGTGAGTGGATTTGGTAGACAGAAACTGAAAGAAGCCTGTCGTATATATGTATATATATATATATATGTATATGTATGTGTGTGTGTATATGTTTGTGTGTCTGTGCTTGTCCCCCCAACATTGCTTGACAACCGATGTTGGTGTGTTTACGTCCCCGTAACTTAGCGGTTCTGCAAAAGAGACCGATAGAATAAGTACTAGGCTTACAAAGAATAAGTCCTGGGGTTGATTTGCTCGACTAAAAGGCGGTGCTCCAGCATGGCCACAGTCAAATGACTGAAACAAGTAAAAGAGAGAGTAAAAGATATATATATATATATATATATATATATATATATATATATATATATATATATATATATATATATATATATATATATATATATATATATATATATATATATATATATATAGGTGCAGGAGTAGCTGTGTGGTAAGTAGCTTGCTTACCAACCACATGGTTCTGGGTTCAGTACCACTTTGTGGCAGCTTGGGCAAGTGTCTTCTATTATAGCCTCTAGTATAAAGGATTATTCATTTATTTATTCGATGTGAGGACATATGGCCTGGGGTGTTGCATGTGAGATCATGGCTTCAATTCCTAGACCAGGTGTTCTTGAGAGAAAAAAAAAAACACTTTGTCTCATGGTGCTCTATGACTGCTTTAACACCTGATGCATGGTACACTGCACACCTGTTCAGGTAACTTTGATTTGATGGAGGGGGTGAGCTAATATGTACAGCACATAGATTTGATCACTATACACAAACCATTTGCATGCAGGCTGTTCAGCAAAAAGCTGAACCTTCATCTGATAGCTTCGACAATAATGTTATAATGATAGGAATTTTCTCAAGAGATGGGCTTTTTGAGGTTAGTGCAATTTTGGGGACCCTGTGTATATTTGATTTCCCAGGTATTTTATCAATGAAGATTCTAGACCCTATTATTACTGGGTTGTCCGGGAAGTTCGTGCCAATTTTTAAGGATACTTGGAAGGGTTCTTGGCATCTAAGGGTACTTGTTGTAGTCCAGTTTTAGGATTTTCTCTTCCAACAGTCTAATCTGTTGAGTGTATATGAATAACAATAATAATAATAATAATAATAATAATAATAATAATAATAGTAGTAGTAATAATAATAATAATAATAATAATAGTAGTAGTAATAATAATAATAATAATAATAGTAGTAGTAGTAGTAATAATAATAATAATAATAATAGTAGTAGTATTAATAATAATAATGGCTTCAAATTTTGGCACAAGTCCAGCAATTTCAGTGTGTTTGTGGGGGGGGGGGGCAGTTAACTCCAGTACTTAACTGGTATAAATAACAATAGCCCTTACACTACTACTACTACTACTAATAATAATAATAATAATAACACCAACAAAAACAAATACCACTGCAACTACTGCCACCACTACTACTACTACTATTAAAACTACCAACAGTACTACTACCATCAGTCGTAGCAGTAGGTTACTAGCTTCTAAACATAGTTGCTCCAGTTGGGGGGGGTAGACCTTGTGATTACTGCATCTCAAGTACATGACAGCATCACTCAAAGCAACAAACATGGCAGTCATAATGTTGTTGTTGCTGTTGTTGTTGTTGTAGTAGCAGAGTTAAGTAGTCAGGCAGCCAGCTTGGGAAGAAATGTGGGAATCACACACACACGCACACACACACACACACACATACACTCACTCACACACACGCACACTCACTCTCTCACACACACAGATGCGGGTGTTTTTGTATTTAATTATGTGAAAATATGCATGCACACACATTTACACACGCGTATATATACACACACAAATACATAAATATATGGTGCTTATTTATATATGGATATATATATATATATTATGCTTATATACATACATTATATATATATATATATATATATATATATATATATATATATATATATATATATAGATATACATACAAACAAAAATATATATTTATGCTAATACATATATACTTGTGTGTGTATATATATATATATATATATATATATATATATATACACACAAACGCTGCATATATTTATACACATTCACACACATCAATATACAAATCTAAATATATGTGTATCTAAATACACATATATTAAATATATATATATATATATACACACACAAGGGTAATATACCACTCCACACACACACACACACACACACACACACACACACACATATATATATATGATATGTATGTGTTTGTGTGTGTATGTATGTTTGTATTTATACATACATACCCAACTATACCGTCTTGCTAGTCTACTTATTATGCCCAGTTGACAACCTTGTTCCATTATGTAAATCAGCCTTGGCACATCAGAAACTTGTTTTACCATTTCAATAAATACTTCTACGTTAGTTTCTTTAGGCAGTTTTCAAGGCAGGAGTAAATGTTCTCTGATGAGTCTTTAATGAAGGACGAAACTTGTAGCCACAATACTGAACTTGCTCAGAGACTTTTGATTTAACCATGGAGCTTGGGTTTCACAGCGAGGCCAGCATGGCTGCGTGGTTAAAAAGCTTGCTGCCTAAGCATGTGGTCACGAGTTCAATCCTGCTGTGTTGCTCCTTGGGCAAGGGCATGTGTCTTCAACTACAGCTCTGGGCCAATCAAAGCTTTGTGTGTAGATTTGGAAGACAGAAACTGGTAGAAGCTTGTCATGTGTGCGTGTGTGTGTGTGTGAAATTAAATAAATTAAAAAAGCAACAGGAAATTATGAAATCAACTTCATTGACTTACAGCTGTCTACTTAGCTAACATTTTATTTTAAAGCATATGTAAAGGATAAAGACCCCCCTTTGGTCATGAATGGCCATGGGGTAGCACCGAGAAAGGTCCCCTCCGAAGCACAAGTCTGGGCAAGGTTGTTTGTGAAAGACCAACAGTCACCCACACATACCAGCCTCCCCCTCTCCACGCCACTGATGTTATCCAAGGGAAAGGCAAAGGCCGATACAGCTTCGAACCAGTGACGTCGCAACTCATGGCTCAGCGGTTAGAGCATCGGGCTTACAATATGAGGTAGTGAGTTCAATTCCCAGACCAGGCTGTGTGTTGTGTTCTTGAGCAAGACACTTTATTTCACATAGATCTCTGCACTTCAACAATCCATTGCTGCAGTCACCTTCCACTCCATTGCACCATGAAGGTTTCTTTTGCAGAGTCCATCAGATCCAGTTTTCCCATGCATAGGTAGGCAAGCCCTAAAGGGCTAATTAAACACCCATAGCTGGGAGCCTGACAGCTGCTATTACACATGCTCAGAGTAGACCTGAGAACAATCATGACTCAGAGATGGTCCCCACACTCCTCAAAAAAAGAAAACACACACATACACACACACACACACACAAATACACCCACACTGATAAACCTTCACGTGCATCAATGTGTACACACGCAATGGCGTACTGGTGGTAGGTTTTTTTCCCGTTGGCAGATATACACTGGGAGATATGTTATTCTATTTTGTTGCACCAGAAGATAGGATTTTCAAAATTAGCGCAAAATCCAGTATTTTTAGAGTCAGCCAGTTCCATCTTCCACCATATGCCCTCCCCCCGCC
>NC_142950.1:31164748-31174748 GCF_046866305.1 Octopus bimaculoides | reverse complement strand
ACACACTAAGACACACCCATCCCCCACCTGTACTCCATTTTCCAGACACTTCCTCCCACTCGGCCCCACCCCTACCACAACACACACACACACACACACAAATGTGTGAGTCTCCTTCACACCATAAAACACAGACACACACACACACACACATATAAGGAAAAAGCAGCTGGAGAAAAAAAAAAAAGATGATGATGGTGGTGGTGGTGGTGGTGGTAATAATGATAATAAGAGATGTTGGATGGCGGTGTTGGCAGCAGTGGCGGTGGTGTTGATAATAGTAATGATAGAAATAGTGATGATGATGATAATAATGATGATAACAGTGATGACGATGATGATGATGATGATGATGAATACACCTAGTTAGTCCCAGGTGCAACAACTACAAAGAATTAAGAGAAAAGGATGCAACAACATAAACAGCAACGATGCATGTTACTACTGCTACTACTACTACTACTACTACTACTCCACTTACAGTTGCCAAGTACTAATCACTGAACAATATATATATATATATATATATATATATATGAGAAAGAGGTGGAGTGGGGTTGAAACCTTATTTTAAACACCACTGTGGTATGGCGCTGTTGCATTGCGATAGTTGCTGGTTGTGATGGTTTCAGAAAATGCATGAATGATAATTTTATCACATCAACATGATAAAAACTGACATTGATGTGTGTTTCTGAACATGTATGCATGTATGCATGTATGTGTGTGTGTGTGTATATATATATATATATTTAAAAACAGATACATGTGTCTATGTTTGATTTTTTTGAGGGGAGGGCTTGTTTTGGTTTCTCTTTTTTGTTTTGTTTTTTTTGGTTACCATTTTTAGCATTATCAGAACTATGGCAGAAGCAACAACATAGGGGGCCCCCTCGGACGAAATGTCTTGGGGAAACTTAGTTATGTGCACCTTACTGCTAAATTTGAGTTTGCTTTCCACCTACCCACCAGAGCACATGTAGGATTTTCATATTTTTTATTCTTTGTCTTTTTTTTTTAAAATTTGTAATTTAATTGGACGGTACCTCTCATTAACTATAAGTGGCCTTCTACCTACATTAAAAATTATTGGCAGAATTGTTAGCATGCTAGATGAAGTGCTTAGCGGTATTTTGCTCATTGCTACATTCTGAGTTCAAATTCCGCCGAGGTCGACTCTGCTTTTCATCCTTTCGGGGGCTGATTAAATAAGTACCAGTTATGCACTGGGGTTGATGTAATCCACAATTCTTTTCTCCAAATTTGAGGCCTTGGGCTTCCAGTAGAAAGGATTATCATTATTATTATTATTAAGGCAACGAGCTGGCAAAACATTAAGCATGACAGACAAAATGCTTAGGTGTTTCGTCTTTAAGTTCTGAGTTCAAATTCCACCCAGGTTGACGTTGCTTTTTATCTGTTCAGGATTGATTAATCAAGTACCAGCGAAACACTGCGATTGGTGTAATCGACTAGCCCCATTCCCCAATATTTCAGTGAGGCTCCACATTCACAGGGTGCTTCTTACATGCCACCAGCACTGGGGGCCTGTTACGTAACACCAGCATTGGCCACAACTACGCTTTCACATCCCACTAAAATTGCTGGCATCGAGCGAAAATTTTAAACCATTATTAAAAGAGTAAGCTGGCATTTTTTCCAGTTCTCTTTTACTCTCTTACTCTTTTACTTGTTTCAGTCATTTGACTGCGGCCATGCTGGAGCACCGCCTTTAGTCGAGCAAATCGACCCCAGGACTTATTCTTTGGAAGCCTAGTACTTATTCTATCGGTCTCTTTTTGCCGAACCGCTAAGTTACAGGGACGTAAACACACCAGCATCGGTTGTCAAGCGATGGTAGGGGGACAAACAAAGACACACAAACACATCATCATCATCGTTTAACATCCGCTTTCCATGCTAGCATGGGTTGGACGATTTGATTGAGGACTGGTGAAACCGGATGGCAACACCAGGCTCCAATCTAATTTGGCAGAGTTTCTACAGCTGGATGCCCTTCCTAACGCCAACCACTCAGAGACATATATATATATATACATACATATATACGATGGGCTTCTTTCAGTTTCCGTCTACCAAATCCACTCACAAGGCTTTGGTTGGCCCGAGACTATAGTAGAAGACACTTGCCCAAGGTGCCATGCAGTGGGACTGAACCCGGAACCATGTGGTTGGTAAGCAAGCTACTTACCACACAGCCACTCCTGCTGTTCTTTTACTTTCTGTGTTCAAATACCATTGAGGTCAACATTACCTTGCATCCTTCTGGGGATTGATGAAATAAAGCCCCCTCAGAAAGAATGCCAGCCTTTCGCAGATAACATTTCCATGTTGCTGGCATAACTAGATATCTTATTATGTATTATAAAAACATTCTCTCTAGCGCTGCCTCCCCCACACCAAAAATTTAGACAATATCTCAAGACGCATGCAACTATGTTGTATAACTGCACCACTGCACCAGAATGCATCTTCACTTGATAGTGAAGCAACCTGTGTGGGCGGGGAGGGCAGGGCGGGGGGAGGGCAGGGCAGGGCGGGGCGAGGTGGGGCGGGGCGAGGTGGGGCGGGGTGAGGGTGAAGATCTCACCTGAAGAATGCACAGATGAGAAAGCTGGAGTTAATGAGCAAACACAAAACTGGCCAGGGTTGTTAGAGATAGATAGCAAGAGAGGAAAGGGTGGTGGTGGTGGCGGTGGTGGGGGAGAGATAGGGAGATAGGGAGAGAGAGAGAGGTGAATGGAGAGTTAGGGGTAGGGTGGGAGGAGTTACTTAATGTGATATCAAGTGTTCTCGTTAAGCCTTAATGTTAAGTAACAGGAAACTGGATGAGTAATTAGAGAAGATTTTAATGAGTTTGTTAACAGAGAGAGAGAGACAGAGAAAAAGAGAGGGAGAAAGAATCTTATTATTGAATTAAAATGAAACAGAGATATACAACACATGTGCACACACACACACACACACACACACACACAAAGGAGTCTGTTGGTGTGAGTGTGTGTGTGTGAGAGAGAGAGAGAGAGAGAGAGAGAGAGAGAGAGAGAGAGAGAGAGAGAGAGAGAGAGAGAGAGAGGGGGAGAGAGAGAGAGAGAGAGAGAGAGAGAGAATTACGGGGATGCCTCTAGGTATGTGTAAAAAGATAACAACAAAATAACACTTTCCAAATTCTACAAACAGACCTGAAAACTTTGCACCTCACAGACAAGGGGCAGCCAATCAAAATAATAGGGCCCCTCTGTGTGTGTGAGAGAGAGAAAGTGTGTGTGTGAGCCCATGCATGTAAAGTATTTATGCTTTGTAATAAGGTTCACAGTGTCAACGGGCCATTTGGTTTTAGGAGGAAATCGAGTTTTAGCTTGCGTTGTAAGCAGGGCAAGTATTTGAAGAGTATTAGAGGCCTGGTGTTTTGAGAGAGAGAGAGAGAGAGAGAGAGAGAGAGTGGTGTTCATTTGGTTGCTGTGTGCTATTCACGATGAGAAGGAGTATAGAGGTAGGTGTGAATACTTATTGCAAGACAATGCCAGACCTCACATTACAAAAATGACATTGGTGAAACTACAGGCGTGGGAATTGGAAGTTCTCCATCATCCACCATACTCACCAGATCTTGCCCCCCCCACTCCCACTGACCACCACTTCTTCCAGAATTTGGATAACTTTTTGATAGGAAAAAAATTAAATGCCAATGATGCTGTAAAACAGGCCTTCCAAGATTTTATTGATTTTAAATTGTTAGGCTTTTACAGTTCTGGGCTGGATAAGCTACCACGAAAATGGCAAAAAGTATTGACAATATGGGTGCATACTTTGATGAATAAAACTACTCCTTGTATTTATAAAACATTAGCAAACTTTTTTTCTTTTCGACAAATTTCATACTTGACGACCAAATATATATACATGCGCATACACATATATCTATCTATCTATCTATATATATATATATATATATATATATATATATATACTGTGGAAGGTGTTTATAAGCCATTTAAAATAACACAAAAGCCGTCAGATTCACTTCAACATTTAAATTTAATTTGTCAAAATATTTTCGTCGCTTTGAGACCGCGAGCTGTTCACTGACAAAATATTTTGACAAATTAAATTAAAATGTTGAAGTGAATCTAACAGTTTTTTTGTGTTATTTTAAATGGCTTATAAACACCTTCCACACTGCAATTGTTTTCGTTCCAGCACACGATCTTAGATCAGGTCACTTGCTATGCAAGTACATCTCTATATATACTATATTTTCTGGAATACAAATTGAATTATTTTAGAACAAAATTTACAGCCCAAATCAGGTGGGTTGACTTATACACCAGACAACTAAAATTTTGATGTGAAATGCAGCAGGATTCGGAAAGATAATGACGATGTCTGAATATTTACACTAAGTACACGAAAATAGAGTAAATTTTTTTTTTTTTTTTCATTCTGTTACCACTTTGTGTTCCTTTAGAATGGTGATAAGAAGATTCTTGGTTCCAAGTATTCCAAGTAAAGAACAATAGAAAGATGAGGTATGCAACAGTGTGAAAAAAATTGGGCAGATAGACCCAAGACGTACACAAATGCACACGTGTGTGTGTGTGTGGAGAGAGGGAAACTGACAGAGAGGATACAGTAGAGAAAAAAAGATGTTGATAAGATGTAATGTTGATTGTGTTGTGTAAACAATGTTAATCAACAACTTTGATGGTTCTATGTTGATTTAAACAAATAACACTTGGTGGATTTAACCTTGTTGTAATGTGAGTAGTGGTGGTGGTGGTGGTGACGGTGGGGAATGGGAATGTTGGTGGTGATGGAGGGAGAATAGTGGTGGTGGTGGTGGCGATGTTAGTGGTGGTGGTGATGGTGATGGTTGTGATGGTGGTGATGGTGGTGATGCTAGTGGTGTTGGTTGTGGTGGTGATGGTGAAGGTGGTGGTGGTGATGGTGATGATGGTAGTGGTGGTGATGGTGGTGGTGGTGGTGGTGGTGGTGATGCAGGTGGTGGTGGTGATGATGGTTGTGGTGGTGATGTTGGTGCTGGTGATGATGGTCGTCGTGGCTGTAATGATAATGTTTGTGGTGGTGGTGGTGGTGATGGGGGTGGCAGTATTAGTAATGATGATGATGATGATGGTGATGGGGATGATTGTTGTTTACTGGTATGGTGATAGTGAATGGCAGTGAATTATTTTCACATATTTTTCACATATATACGACGGGCTTCTTTCAGTTTCCGTCTACCAAATCCACTCACAAGGCTTTGGTCGGCCCGAGGCTATAGTAGAAGACACTTGCCCAAGGTGCCACGCAGTCGGACTGAACCCGGAACCATGTGGTTGGGAAGCAAGCTACTTACCACACAGCCACTCCTACGCCTTTATTCATGTAGGTTTTAATTAACCATGCATTATCTAGTAGCTTCACGATTTTCATGACGTGGTTGTTTATTTTTAGAATGGCATTGTAGGGTAGGTGTGAGAAGCGAGATCTGATTGATCCGAGCACGAAACAGGAAGAAATTCTGGGTCGGATATGGCTGGTTTAAATTCTGTTCTGAAGAGTTAAGGGAGACTTGGCTGCTATTTCTAGCTGGCTAAGCTCTGGATTATACGGATCCTGCCTGGCTGTTACTGGGCTCCAGCAGCAAAAAAAAAAGACCAGCTGTTTTCAGATGGTGGTGGAACCAGGTGGTGAAGTCGGAGAAAGGTTGGGGGGGGGCAGAGGGTATTGGACACGAGGGGAGGTTAGGGGCGGGAGTGGGGCGTGGGGAGATTGAGGTTGGGATGGGTGGAGCTCAGGAGGAAACAGGTGGGGAGTAGCAACATTTTGTAAACACAGAAAATGCAAAAACAAAATAATAAAATAACAGAAACAAAACAATACACACACACACAACCACATACAGTTAAAACCACACACACACATCTACAGCCACCCACCTACACACACTGAGAAGGCTTTGAAGTTAAGCCACCCCTCCAAAACCCAGAGAAATCACCATCTATGAAATACACAAACATATCATGCCACCCCTTATACACCCCTGCACTTAAAAGAAATTATAAAACAAAACAAACAAAACAATGAAAAGCTAATATACAAAAAAAAAAAGATTTACCCAGGACTTTTTTTAAGCACGTAAAAAAATAAATAAATAAACTAAAAAAAACACATCTACAATAAACATTCAGGTTTCGAATTTCAACATTGTCAATCTAAAATGACTGACCAAAACACACCCAATATACATACAAAGATATATATACACACATATATATATATATATATATATATATACTCACACACACACACGCATGCATGCATATATACTTGTGCAGTAATATGTGTCAGTGTGTATATGTGAGTGTGCGTGCGTGTTTGCATGAAGACATCAATACAAAAACAATAAAACATTTACACACACACACACACACACATTTTCTTAAATATACACATATATACACTGAATACACATGTCAATGTCTGACTATATACATGGGTGTGTGTGCATATGCGCGTGTGTGTGTGTGTGTGTGTGTCTGTGTATCTATGTGTGCACATATGTGTGTTCATATACTTTTTTCTCTATCATGATTTGAGCAGTGTCTCTTACAGCCGGGTGCCCTTCCTGTCACCAACCACTCAACCATATGAATTGGATGCATCTAATCATACCATCTGCACCAGAGAACACTTGCAATTCTCTCAGATGGGTTGCTTTAGCTTTACTATGCAAACTCTACGTTCTCCCCATCATCATCATCCTCATCGTTTAACGTCCGCTTTCCATGCTAGCATGGGTTGGACGATTTGACTGAGGACTGGTGAGCCAGATGGCTGCATCAGGCCCCAATCTGATCTGGCAGAGTTTCTACAGCTGGATGCCCTCCCCCATGTGAAGTCTTTTCTGAGTTACTGCTCCTCTAGAATGTAGAAAGATGCTTGATGGCTGAAAGGAAATGAAGTGAGACTGCTCTGTTGGATGTTTAATGTTAGTGTGTATGAATAAAACGCCCTTTCAAAGCCTAGCCAGGCTCATGGGCCCGGTTTCCCGGTTTCTAGGTGCTTTCTAAGTGGCACCCACACCTGAAAGGACAAGCCTGTAAAAGACAGAGATTTTACTTAGCTTAGTACGTCTTATCCAATAGAGCAAATCTCAGCATTTCCCAGTCCCATATATATATATATATATATATATATATATATATATATATATGTATATATATATATATATATGTATATATATATATATATATATATAATTATATGTATTTTTTCTATCTTAATGAATAAAAATTCTTCGGATAGAATAAATGGGTTAATAGAAACCAATGTAGCAAAGAACACAAATTAACTGTGGTGTAGTTCCTGTTTTTAAGGCAGGAACTCCTTGAAATTTTGGGTATTTGAGTATATTTAAAAATTTAAGGAATGGAGAAAACGCATATTATAATTGCATACTTTATTCCTACATATGTTTCAAAGGATTACAACCTGTGTGATCCATAGGGATCTGTGATATTAAAATTGTAACCTTCTCTTCAGGGAATGCATGGGAATCATCTTAAACATAAGACATTATGACCGAGTATGAAAACAATAGATGGATAAGGTTATGACGTGATTCACTTGAAAAAAACCGTTAGATAATTGGACGCTGCCGGAGAGTAGGTTGGACAACACATACATATAAATGTGTGAAAACATACATGCATACATAAATACATATACACATACACATATACACACATATGTATGCATGTATGTTTTCATGCCGGAACCATTTAGTTATAAAATGACATATAAAATACCACAGAAACAAGTCTAACATTATATCACACGAGACCATCAGAAGGACAAACAATACCTCAACTACAATTGCATCGTGACCACCACAACCACCAGAGGGTAACACTAAATCCATGACTACTACTACTCGGGGTTAAATATCAAAATATCAACTGTTCTAATTTTGGATCAAATTTAGACGGACTAAAATGGAACTAAAATGTAACAAAACATATAGGAAATATACACACATATGCACAGACCACAAATTTTAACTTAGACACATATTATATTACCTGTTTATGTGTGTGGCTATGTGTGTGTGTGTGTGTGTGTGTATATGCACACAAATACGCATATGTATAAATACAACTGAAAATACATAAATATACATAAGAAATGAAGGTGTGCGCGTGTATGTATATATACGTATGTGTATGTGTGTGTTGTGTATAAATACATAACACAGATCTATACATTACACAAATACACACACACACATATATATATATATATATATATATATACAAACATACACACAAATACATAGTCATGGGAGAGCAGAAAAGCATATATATATATATATATATGTACATATATATATATATATGTATATATAATGTCTCTACAGCTGGGAAGAGGAAAATCCATATCCATCATTTCTTTATCATTGAATTTTATGAGAAAAAAGATTTAGTAGGAATTTAAGGCTGAACTCATGTGTACAGTATGTGTGTATTTGTGTGTTTTATTTATTTATATATGTGTGTGTGTGTGTGTGTGTGTGTGTGTGTGTGTGTGTGTGTGGAGGCGCAATGGCCCAGTGGTTAGGGCAGTGAACTCGCGGTCATAGGATCGTGGTTTCGATTCCCAGACTGGGCGTTGTGAATGTTTATTGAGCGAAAACACCTAAAAGCTCCATGAGGCTCCGGCAGGGGATGGTGGAGAACCCTGCTGTACTCTTTCACCACCACTTTCTCTCACTCTTTATTCCTGTTTCTTTTGTGCCTGTAATTTAAAGGGCCAGCCTTGTCACACTGTGTCACGCTGTAGAAACTCTGCCAGATCAGATTGGAGCCTGGTGTAGCCATCTGGTTCACTAGCCCTCAGTCAAATCGTCCAACTAGCATGGAAGGCGGACGTTAAACAATGATGATGATGATGATCCACTCATGATACATATGCGAGTGTGTATATACACACACATACACACAAGAGGGGGTGTTGAAAAGTTCCTGGTTTCAGGTAGAAGAGAATGCAGGAAGATCAGTTAATTATGATTTTATTCAACATATTCCCCTCTCAGTTCTGTAAAACAACTTGGGAGGTTGGGTATCCAACCAGGCACTTTGTGATACCCTTAAAGCCAGGAACTTTCCAACACCCCCCACCCCCGTATATATAGTCATTAGCTTGCAGCCACGCTAGGGCACTGCCTTGAAGAATTTTAGTCAAATGTATCAACCAAAGAACCGTTTTTGAAGGCAGGCAGGCACTTATTCTATCACAGTCTTTTGCTGAAATGCTAAGTTACAGGGGTGTAAACACACTAAGACTGGTTCTGAAGTGTTGGTGGGGAACAAAAACACAAAGATGCAGACATACACTCACACACATATATATATACATATATATAATGAAAGAAAGGAAGAAAATGGAGATTTATGGATGTATAATTATTACTATAATGATCCCTAACATATCGTTGAGACTTTCTCCTTATATAATAGTGATTAACTAGTGAAATTTTGGGATTATTTAATCCCTGATGAGGACCTAACACACACACACATGGTCGTTATTAAAATAAGGATTTTATTTTATATATCATCATCAACATGGTTCCGGGTTCAGTCCCACTGCGTGGCATCTTGGCCAGATGTCTTCTATTATAGCCTCGGGCTGACCAAAGCCTTGTGAGTGGATTTGGTAGACAGAAACTGAAAGAAGCCCGTCGTATATATATATATATGTATGTGTGCGTGTATATATTTGTGTGTCTGTGTTTGTGCCCCCCCCCCTGCAACATCGCTTGACAACCGATGCTGGTGTGTTTACGTCCCCGTAACTTAACGGTTCGGCAAAAGAGACCGATAGAATAAGTACTAGGCTTACAAAGAATAAGTCCCGGGATCGATTTGCTCGACTAAAAGGCGACGCTCCAGCATGGCCGCAGTCAAATGACTGA
>NC_142950.1:31134748-31162248 GCF_046866305.1 Octopus bimaculoides | reverse complement strand
CTCTTCAGAAGTGTATGAGAGCAGGTTATCATAAACTGAATTGAGCCTGGTATATAACCGGTACTTTCTGTTATGGAACCAGTAAGCTGGAAATATAAAGGGATTATATATATATACTCTTTTTACTCTTTTCAGTCATTTAATTGTGGCCATGCTGGAGCACCGCCTTTAGTCGAGCAAATCGACCCCAGGACTTATTCTTTGGAAACCTAGTACTTATTCTATCGGTCTCTTTTGCCGAACCGCTAAGTTATGGGGATGTAAACACACCAGCATTGGTTGTCAAGCGATGTTGGGGGACAAACACAGACACACAAACACACACATATACATATATATATACGACGGGCTTCTTTCAGTTTCCATCTACCAAATCCACTCACAAGGCTTTGGTCAGCCCGAGGCTATAGTAGAAGACACTTGTTCCAGTCATTTTGACTGTGGCCATGCTGGAGCACTGCCTTTAGTCAAACAAACTGACCCCAGGACTTGATAATCGGTGTTGGTGTGTTTATGTCCCCGTAACTTAGCAGTTCAACAAAACCACCTGATAGAATAAGTACTGAGCTTTTCAAAAATAAGCCCAGAGATTGATTTGTTTGATTAAAACCGTTTAAGGTAGCAGCATGCTCCAGCATGGCCGCAGTCAAATGACTGAAACAAGCCATCGTTTTAGAGGGAGAAGGTTAATAAAATATGATACCAGTCATGAACTTGGGTTGATAAAATTAAGCATATGCCACCATCAAAATATCTAGCTTTGCACGTATGTTTAATAATCAAACTCCTGAATCAAAAAAGGTGTTCCTAAGACTGGGAAAAAAAAAGTTGAGTGCAATTCAGAAGGAATTAAGGGAATCTGGGAGTGTTAATACCATCATTTTTCAAAGAAATCAAATAATATAATTGATTTTTTTTCCTTGTACAAAATACTTTTGATTTGTGCATGAATCATTTTACACTGCATTTTCAAACATCATTAGGGGAACCATCTCAAATTCTAAGATTAATTTTGGCAGTCATCATTCCAGAGGGAGAAGATTAATAAAATATGGTACCAGTCATGAACTTGGGTTGATATAATTGAGCATACACTGCCTACAACATATCTAGCCTTGTACTTACGTTTAATAATAAATGAAAAAGTCACATGTAATTCAGAAGGAATTAAGGGAATCTAGGAGTGTTAATACCATTGTTTTTCAAAGCAATCAAAGGATGTAGTTGACTGTGAAATAAAGTGTCTTGCTCAAGAACACAACACACACAACCCGGTCCAGGAATTGAACTCACTACCACATGATTATGAGCCCAGTGCTCTAACCATTAAGCCATGCACTTTCACAAGGCTGATATGTTGTTGTTGGCACTCCGTCGCTTACAACGTCGAGGGTTCCAGTTGATCCGATCAACGGAACGGCCTGCTCGTGAGATTAACGTGCAAGTGGCTGAGCACTCCACAGACACGTGTACCCTTAACGTAGTTCTCGGGGATATTCAGCGTGACACAATGTGACAAGGCTGACCCTTTGAATTACAGGTACAACAGAAACAGGAAGTAAGAGTGAGAGGAAGTTGTGGTGGAAGAGTACAGCAGGGTTCGCCACCATCCCCTGCCGGAGCCTCGCGGAGCTTTAGGTGTTTTTCGCTCAATAAACACTCACAACGCCCGGTCTGGGAATCGAAACCGCGATCCTATGACCGCGAGTTCGCTGCCCTAACCACTGGGCCATTGCGCCTCCACACAAGGCTGATATACAGCTAAAATAAAAGCGAGAACAACGGAGTTTATTTGGTAGGTGTGGAAATCTAATGACCATGGTAGGAAAGCCTTCTATCACAGGTCTCCTGTAACAGGACTGACCTGGGGCTAAACACCACCACCACCACCACCACCCAGATTACAAAAACTGAAGATGTCAGCTCATCTCCAATTAAAGCACATTTTTTTGGTAATTTAATTTTCCTTATCGGTACATTATAATCTGCAGAACACAACACTGAAATGTAACACCAACAGTGCTGCTGCTGCTGCTGCTGCTGCTACTACTACTACTACTACTACTACTACTACTACTACTACTACTACTACTACTACTACTACTACTACTACTGATGCTAATAATAATAATAATAATAATAATAATAATAAAGGTTCTATACTTTTATGAATGGCACTTGCTATAATCGTTAATTATTTGAGAGAGATTTCATTATTATTATCATCATCATTATTATCATCGTTGTTATTACTATAGGGCAGTGAACTGGCAGGTTCGTTAGCACGCCAGGCAAAATGCTTAGCGGTATTTTACCCGTCGCGACATTCTGAGTTCAAATTCTGTCGAGGTCAACTTTGCTTTTCATTCTTTTGGGGTCGATAAAATAAGTACCAGTTAAACACTGGGGGTCAATGTAACCGACTTGTCACAAAGGCAGCAATTCTGGGGATGGGTCGATTACATCAACTCCAGTATTCAACTGGTACTTGATTTATCGACCCTGAAAGGATGAAAAGCTAAGACCACCTTGGTGGAGTTTGAACTCAGAATGTAGCAACAGGTGAAATACCGTTAAGTATTTCGTCCAGTGTATTAAAGATTCTGCCAGTGTGCCACCTTAATAACAATCCTTTCTACTATAGGCACAAGGCCTGAAATTTTGGGGGAGGGGATAGGTTGATTACATCAACCCAGTGTATAACTGGTATGTATGTTTGTGTGTTTGTGTTTGTCCCCCCACCATTGCTTGACAACCAACATTGGTGTGTTTACATCCCTGTAACTTAGCAGTTCGGCAAAAGGGACCGATAGAATAAATACTAGGCTTACAAAGAATAAGCCCTGGGGTCAAATGACTGAAACAAGTAAAAGGATAAAAATATACACACAAACAAAATATACATACACACATGCACGATGGGCTTTTTTCAGTTTCTGCCAACTAAATCCACTCACAAGGCTTTGGTCGGCCCAAGGTTTATAGTAGAAGACACCTGGCCAAAGTGCCACGCAGTGGGACTGAACCCAGAACCATGTGCAAGCAAAGAAAGCTTCTTACCACACAGCCATGCCTGCAACTTTGATATAAGTTATGCCTGTGTTCTAAGTTCAAATTCTGCCAAAGTCGTTTTTGCCTTTCATCCTTTGAGAATTAATAATATAAACAAGAACTGAGCCAAATAACAGGGGTTGATAAAAATCAACTGGAACTTTCTCCCAAAATATCAAGTGGCCTTGTGCCAAACATAGTAATTACCATTATTATTATTATTATTATTATTATCATTGCAACAGTTTTTACTTTTGGGAATCAATTTATGGAAAAGTGCGTGTGATACTTTAGTGAGTGGAATAAAGATGATGTTGCTGCTGCTGTTAATGATAATGATGATAATAATAATAATAATAATAATAATAATAATAATAATAATAATAATAAAAATAGCAATGGTTTCAAATTTTGGCATAAGGCCAGCAGGTTCATATTTTATCGACCCTCAAAGGATGCAAGGAAAAGTTGACCTCAGCATGATCTGAACTCAAAGTGTAAAAGTGCCAGAAAAAAAAAAATGTTGATATGCATTCTAATCTGATGCACTAATGGTTCTGCCAGCTCAGCTGAGGTTTGGCAACAGGAAGAGCATTCATCACTATCATCATCATCATTTAGCGTCTGTTGTCCATGCTGGCATGGGTTGGATGGTTTGACCAGGGCTGGCATGCTGGAAGGCTGCACCATGGTTTTCTACGACTGGATGCCCTTCCTAACGCCAACCACTCCGAGAGTGTAACGGGTGCTCTTACATGCCACTGGCACGGGTGCCATTTGCATGACACCAGTATCTGCCACAACTGTGATTTTACTTGGCTTGACGAGATAACCTGCAACAAATTCCTTAACCCATGTGAGCACGGAGAAGTGGTCGTTAAAACGATGATGATGATGATGATGATTTTACATTATTTTTTATGGAAGGGCATGATTGGAAGGGGAGGAAATTTTTACTTCCATTTCTAACAAGTATGTTGTTAATAATGATAAGGTTTAGCACTTTGCACTTTTAGGGAATGAAAACACACACACACACACACACACACAAATACATACACAAACCAAAATATTTTCTATAAATGATGAGACAGGTGGGGATGGGGGAGGGTATGGGCTCTTAAGGTAGACTTTATCTTTTATTTTAATACACAAGAAATAGTGATAAAAAAAAAATAATTTCCTTCGAAAATTCCTCTGTGAGCGTAACTTATCTTCTTCAACTACATGAAGTGTGCTGTGTATGTGTGTATTTATAAACGTGAATATGTATATATGTATGCATGTGTGTATGCGAGAGAAAGTGTGTGTGTGTGTGTGCGTGTGCAAGAGAGAGGAAGAAAGAGAGTGTGTGTGCGTGTGTGTGTGTGCGTTGTGAGGATCCCCGAGGCTGGCTGACACACCACGACTATCACTCCACCCCTCTCGCGCCCCCCCCCTTTAACTTTTTTAAATCAGACACTAAATTAAGATTACAACAGTTTAACACGTGCCAACGGTAATAACAAATAAAAACAAAAAAAAAAACATAAAAAAGAAATAAAAACAGGATGAGGGGGAGGAGCAACAAAAATGAGGAGATGCAAAAAAAAAAAAGGCACACACATAAAGAGACAGAGAGAGACAGACAGAGGGGGTGGGGATAGATAGGACCTCACCACCATAAAAAGGAAAAAAAAACTAAAAATTTCACTGATAAATTAACATCTCCACTAATCAAGACACTCATTATTTTACCAACATTTTGGATGGGTGGGCATTTATGGAGTGGGGCTTTTGTTTTGGCTTTTAGATTTTTTTTTTCTTCAGAGAGAATTCTTTAGAAAGGGATTTCTTTTTTTTAGTGATGGCACATGGCTCTGTGGTTAGAGTGCCAGGCTCACACTCATGAGGTAGTGAGTTCAATTCCTAGACCATTTCTGTTCACCAAATCCACTCACAAGGCTTTTGTCAGTCTGAGATTATAGTAGAAGACACTTGCCGAACGTGCCACACAGTGGGACTAAACCCGAAAGCATGTCGTTAGCAAACAAGCTTCTTACCACACAGCCACATTTGCACATACATACATACATACATACATACATACATACAGACAGGCAGACAGACAGACAGACAGATAGATAGATAGATAGATAGATAGATATGCATGCATACACACACAATACATAAAAGCAGACCTATACAAATTTATACAAATGTAATATAATAATAATAATAATAATAATAATAATAATAATAATAATAATTTCACTAAAAGAAATGGAAAAACTTTCAAAATACAAAGACCTGGAAAAAGAGGTAACTTGAATGTGGAATCTAAAAACAGAAGCAATTCCTATCATAGTAGGCACCTTAGGTATAATAAAAAAAATATTCAGATAAATACATAACAAAAACACCAGGACTTACAAATATATATAACATACAGAAAATTGCACTACTGGGCACTACACACATCCTACGCAAAACACTTTCAACACAGTAACCATAAGAGCATCACAGCAAACCACAGCACATACCAAAGGCACACAGAGCTGCGCCCGGTAGTGAAGTGAAAGCACGTTATAAAAATAAAACTACTGAACAATAATAATAATAGAATTACAGAGAGTGGCTCAACAAAACCAAGAATCACTTAAATAGGATCACAATTGGAAGTTAATGATATAGAACTAATAATATTATACAGGTTTATTATCTGCTTTCAGATATGAGAGATAAAGGTGGGTGGAGAAGAAAGGTGTGTGTGTGTGTGTGTGTATGAAAGAGAAAGAGAGAAAGAGAGAGAGTGAATGTATAAATGGAGGTTTGACAAAACACTGTAACAAAGTAACTTGTAAAACAGGACTTAATCTGTGACAATTCAAATGAATGAAAAGAATTATTGAAAGAGTTTCTACATGGCTGCTCAATAACCTGTGTGTTAGTGTTAGGCGTGAATGAATTTGTCATAATAAATATATTAAATGTTAATGAAACTAGTCTCTGTTAAATGTGCCTGCCTGAATGTTCCTGCTGTCATCATGAGGCAAAAAAAAACATGACCGGTTTCAAGGTAAAAGGTGAAACCAAAAAGTTCCCTGGACTAGTTCTGTAGCAAGCCAACAGATGGGTTGGACGATTTGACTGGGGACTGGCTGCACCAGGCTCCAATCTGATCTGGCAGAGTTTCTACAGATGGATGCCCTTCCTAACGCCAACCACTCCGAGAGTGTAGTGGGTGCTTTTACATGCCACCGGCACGAGGGCCAGTCACATGGTACTGGCAACGGCCATGCTCAAAAAGGTGTTTTTTATGTGCCACCTGCACGGGAGCCTGTCCAGCGGCACTGGCAACGACCTCGCTCGAATGGTTTTCTAATGTGCCACCAGCATAAGTGCTAGAAGGCAAAGCTGGTAACGATTACGCTCAAATGGTGAAATTTATGGAAGCCAGACAGCTGCTCTGGCATCTCCCTGCTTTATGTTCAAACCTGATCTGACCTTTCATACCTTACCCTACAACGACATCCTAAAAATAAACACTCACATCATGGAAATCTCAGAGCTATAAGATAATGCATGATTAAACTGAAACAAAGTGACTAAGCAAGCAATACCTTTCACAGAATACTATGAACGCTAAAGGCCTAAAGCGTAGACGACTAATGAAGTCTTTGAACATTGGTTACTGAATGAATACTGTTATTCACAAAACTAAAGGAGAAAATTGCATTTGGAATTTATTAATAATTCTGTTCAGATTCAGAATAAAACAGTAGAACCAAAAAGAAATATGTAAATAAGCCTCTATTAACAATGTACTTCAAAGTGAATTTAGCTCTAAGTATCAGCTTATAGAGTTAATAACTCCTTAGATTGAAAATAAGTGGAAAATTGCCAGCAGGAATTGGTGTTACTAATTTCTTTTTTGTCTTTGTTCTTTTATTCATTAAAGGGGTTTTTAGCACAATTCAGAGCTGAATTTACTTCAAAGTATATCATTAACCCTTTAGCATTCAGATTATTCAGTGAAATGTAAAGACCCCCTTCGGTCATGGCTGAAGTTACTCTCCAAGGCACAAGTTCGGGCAAGGTGGTTTATGGAAAGCCAGCAGTCGCCCATGCATATCAGCCTCCCCTCTCCACACCACTGATGTTATCCAAGGGAAAGGCAAAGGGGCCGATACAGCTTGGCACCAGGATTGTCACGACTCATTTCTACAGCTGAGTGAACTGGAGCAACGTGAAATAAAGTGTAAGCTTAAATAATAAACCACGATATGGTGAGGGATTATTGTATTGGCCTTTGCCTTTTCCTTGGATAATATCGGTGGCATTAAGAAGGGGAGCTGGTATGCATGGGCGACTGTTGGTCTTCCATGAACAACCTTGCCTGGATTTGTGTCCAGGGAACTTTTTAAGTGCAATCCCATGGTCATTCACAGCTGTCTTACCGTTTACATGCTGAAAAGTGGTTGGCACCAGGAAGGACATCCAACCATAAAAAACCATGCCAAAGTGGAGACGGAGCACAAAGCAGCCCTGCAGCTTACCAGAGCCTGTCAAACCGCCCAACCCATGCCAGCATAGAGAAACGCACATTAAATGATGATCATCGTCATGACAATGATGACGATGACGACAATATGTATGAACACCCACCTGGTAAAATTTATTTTCATCATTTGTGAATATGAATTCAGAGTAACACCAATTTGTTTTAGTGTAATGTATGCATAGATATTTAATCAACTGTGTGGTGCATTATGCAAATATTCGCACAAATAATTCCAAACAATTAGATTAGTAATTAAATAATTAAGAAGTCGTTTCGCATATAGCCTGTTGAACTGATTGGCCACGTACAAAAGTACAGAAAACCTTAGAAAATCAAACTAACAAAATTAATTAACGGAACTCATTCAACGGAATTCACAATGGCTCAGTGCTTAGAACTGTGTTCGTTCTTCGTTTTTGAATGGAGAGAATTTGTGGAGGAGAGAGAGAGAGAGAGAGAGAGAGAGAGAGAGAGTCGGCGGAGGAGACAGAGAGAGTCGGCGGAGGAGACAGAGAGAGAGTTGGCAGGAGACAGAGAGAGAGTTGGCAGAGGAGAGAGAGAGAGAGAGAGAGAGAGACGGCAGAGGAGAGAGAGAGAGAGTCGGTGGAGGAGACAGAGAGAGAGCTGGCAGGAGACAGAGAGAGAGTCGGCGGAGGAGACAGAGAGAGAGTCGGTGGAGGAGACAGAGAGAGAGTTGGCAGGAGACAGAGAGAGAGTCGGCGGAGGAGACAGAGAGAGAGTCGGCGGAGGAGACAGAGAGAGAGTTGGCAGGAGACAGAGAGAGAATTGGCAGAGGAGACAGAGAGAGAGAGACACGCACAGACAGACAGACAGACTGGGGAGAGAGGGACAGGGGGTATCAAATGGGGTCAAGTGCTTGCAATCCAGTGACACCTGGGGTAAGTATTTTCTACTTTAGCCCTGGGCCAACCAAAACCTGACTTCGAGACAGTGCCCCAGTATGGCCACAGTCCAATGACTGAAACAAGTAAAAGATAAAGAACGTCCAGGCTGTTCATTGTTCAACAAACAAGAGGAAATATTATCTTGCTTGGAAACAAGTAAAGGGTTGGCAACAGGAAAAGCATCCAGCCATAGACAAATCTGCCTCAACAAAGCCTCATCCAACCCATGCAAGCATGGAAAAGGGAACATTAAAAGGATAGGAAAAAAAAAAAAAAGGACCCAAAGTGTTTTACCGAGCCACAGGCTCACAAGACTGGTTTCCTTGACTCTGTGGTGTATATATTCCCTCCCTGGACAGGATGCTGGTCTAATGCAGGATGACTCGCTTTAAAAAATACACCAGCAGACTGGAACAACGTGAAATGAATGAAGCATCTTGCTCAAGAACGCAATGCATCATACAGTCCAGGAATTGAAACCACAGTTTTATTATGATTTCAAGGACGTAGTCAAACAAACTGAATTTGAGTTATGCTGCTATTAATTTTCTGCTGATCTCAGATTCAGCAGGGTTTTATTGGCACACATTTAGGTTAAGCAATAAAATTATTACCGAGATTCTGAATTGTGATAAAAGCATTATACATTGCTAGTGATCAGGTTTTTATAAGCTTCTGGATTTACTCGTATTTCATTTTTATGTAATGTCATTACGGAGGAGCTGCCCACATAAACTACCACCGAGGGAACAGTAAAAGACCAGCAGACAGTACAACAATTTTACTGTTCCGTGGCGGCTGGCTCCTCATCTGGGATGACACGTGCTGTGACACCTTCAACAGCAGCAACATGGCGTGGTCAGGTCAGCTACCAGCCCGGGTTCCACTGCTTGTCAGGCTGAGAAAAACAAGCTAGATAAATATCAATTGTTCTCTGCTGGATTTACGTTCGAGCCTGTGGCATTGGGGACCTCCAGCTTTTTTCAGTTTCCGACTACCAAATCCACTCAAGGTTTTGGTCTTGCCCAAAGTGCCACGCAGTGGGACTGAACCCAGAACCATGAGGTTGCGAAGCAAGCTTCTTACCACACAGCCACTCCTGCGCTTATGTATTATTCCTTTATTCTTTTACTTGTTTCAGTCATTTTGACCACGGCCATGCTGGAGCACTGCCTTGAAGGGTTTTAGTCAAACAAACTGCCCCCCCCCCCCCACGCCCAGAACTTATTTCCTCTCAAAGACTAATACTTATTCTATTGACCTCGTTTGCCCAACTGCTTAGTTACGGGGATATAAACACACCGACACTGGTTGTCAAGCAGCGATTGGGAAGTTGGAGGGGGGGGGGCAAACAAAGACACAATGAGACACACACACACACATGCACATGAACCCAGAACCATGTGGTTCGGAAGACAGCTTCTTACCGCACAGCCATGCCTGCCCCTTGCAGAAATATAGCCACTTCATCGCACATGGATTATAACAACAAAATCTTATGTGGACCCCTAAGGGCCACATGGACCCCAGTTGAGAACCACTGGTCTAAACCCTTTGGGTGGTTGCCCCAGCATAGCCACAGTCCAATGAAAGAAACAAAGTTAGAAGGCATCAGGTATTGAGTTCTTTACTTAACATAAAAGTCTGCTGTTTTTAATTACTTAAAACCACCTATAGTAATCAGACAGACAGGTAGATTGGTGATGAAGATAGATGTGGCAGAGACAGACTAATTAATTACAAATGCATTAACAGTATATTTCGTTTCAAACACTGTATTATAACATCCATCGATTTTTAGCCAAAAACTGTAAACGTATCAGCATCACTGGGCTGAGATGGCTCGGATCCACATGACTGATCCTGCACCCATCACCGTTTCCATGGCACCTGATAGCCATCCTTTTGATGAGATGGCATTAGTGTTGCTCGTTAATTGATTGATTTGTATCCTTGCAGAGTGACCAATACAATTATGACTGTTTCGGTCCATATGTATACGACAGGTGTAAGTACTTTGTCTATATGTGTGTGTGTGTGTGTGTGTGTGTGTGTGTGTGTTAATGGACAGAAAAAGAGGTAAAAATAAAAATATTTAATCCGTAATTGTTAATCTACCTATGGCCGCAGTCAAACGACTGAAACAAGTAAGTAAAGAGTAAATACATAAAAACGCTAGGTGAAGTCTTTAAATAAAACACCAACTAATTTAACACATGCTCAATGAGAGCCTCGAAGAGCAAAGTAGAGCATGTGTGTGTGTGTGTGAAAATATACACACATGTATGAATTTCAAGGCATGAGAATTTCTTCGGGGCTAAACTCAATATTTACACATGCACCGACAGAATTAATTAATCTGCTGTATGGTTGCGGTGTATATATGGATATTTACACAATTTGATCAAGAATTAAATAATTAAGTATCTCGTTGACGGCCTGTTAAACTGATTTACCATGTTTAAAAGTGCACAAAACCTTAGAAATTTACAAAATAAATTAATTCATTCCACAGAGAGAGAGAGAGAGAGAGAGAGAGAAAGAGAGAGGTATGCAAACGCTCAAATGAGACAGCATTTTACATTACAATCAATATTTAAATAGTGTCTTGTTAATAGGACAGGACATTATATATATATATATATATATATATATATATATATATATATAAATGTTAGTTGCCAGTGTGACTGTGTGGTAAGAAGCTTGCTTCCCAACCACATGGTACCAGGTTCAGGCCAACCAAAGTCATGTGAGTAGATTTGGTAGACGGAAACTGGAATTCATTGTGAGTGAGTGAGTGAGTGAGTGAGTGAGTGAGTGAGTGAGTGAGTGAGTGAGTGAGTGAGTGAGTGAGTGAGTGAGTGAGTGAGTGAGTGAGTGAGTGAGTGAGTGAGTGAGTGAGTGAGTGAGTGAGTGAGTGAGTGAGTGAGTGAGTGAGTGAGTGAGTGAGTGAGTGAGTGAGTGAGTGAGTGAGTGAGTGAGTGAGTGAGTGAGTGAGTGAGTGAGTGAGTGAGTGAGTGAGTGAGTGAGTGAGTGAGTGAGTGAGTGAGTGAGTGAGTGAGTGAGTGAGTGAGTGAGTGAGTGAGTGAGTGAGTGAGTGAGTGAGTGAGTGAGTGAGTGAGTGAGTGAGTGAGTGAGTGAGTGAGTGAGTGAGTGAGTGAGTGAGTGAGTGAGTGAGTGAGTGAGTGAGTGAGTGAGTGAGTGAGTGAGTGAGTGAGTGAGTGAGTGAGTGAGTGAGTGAGTGAGTGAGTGAGTGAGTGAGTGAGTGAGTGAGTGAGTGAGTGAGTGAGTGAGTGAGTGAGTGAGTGAGTGAGTGAGTGAGTGAGTGAGTGAGTGAGTGAGTGAGTGAGTGAGTGAGTGAGTGAGTGAGTGAGTGAGTGAGTGAGTGAGTGAGTGAGTGAGTGAGTGAGTGAGTGAGTGAGTGAGTGAGTGAGTGAGTGAGTGAGTGAGTGAGTGAGTGAGTGTATATATATATATATATTCTTTTATTTGTTCCAGTCAGTTGGTTTGGTGCTATAGTAGAAGACACGTGCCTGAGGTAGCACACAATGGGATTGAACCTAAAACCATATGCATGCTAAGCAAACCTCTTGATCACAAAACATATCTGCACCTATGTGTGTGTATATAGGTTTGTTTTCATCTTTGTCCCTTGTCTGTCTACAAATGGTCTTGTCTTGAATCACATTTATTCATGTTTGTATGTTCACTATCTGTATTGTATATTTATTCATTTCTTGTTTGTTTGTTCACTTTCTGTCATATTTGGTCCCTTGGTCATTGGCTTGCCATTTGCCAGGGGCTTCTTGCTGCCGGCACCACCAGAAGGAAATCAATATTATCGTTGAAGGCACAAAATTTGAGTTTGACCCTCTGGCCAATAACTGATGAGGCTTTGGTGACCTGTTTCTATTTTCCATTTGTGCATTTATTATATGTATCAGTGATGACAGCCGTCCATCATAAGACGATGTTGACCGTTCTGTTCATTCAGAAGAGACAGAATGAGCTGCCTGTGTGCAGAGCTCCCAGCTGCTTACACCAGCTACCATCACATTTATTCCATTGCTACAAGGCTTCCCACTTCTTTGAATGAAAAGCCTTGGATGGTAAAAGTAAGGTAGTTGGCATCAAGCCCCACCAGACCGCCTCTGGGCCTCCACGGCCAAGTACCAAGCGGAGTACAAGAGTGCAACGAGTATGGTTGATGACAAGGCTGCTCTGCAGTAGCAACTCACTTTCTAGTTGACGCCCAACCTTTGTCTGATGGTACAGATCTTCTACTTGGCTGCAATAATCTTCAAGTCATCTGCCATTGTCTTCACCGCATCCCTGTATACACACACACACACACACACAGCTTATGCCAGCAATTGGTTCCAAGACATATGACATAACTCAGGAAACGACTTAATATGCAAAAACATTTAAAAATTTTATTAGCCTATATCATATCTAATTAATGTTTAATAAATATTTTGTACATATTTTCCCATGTGTTTTATTTGATTTTTCCACTTCAGTATTTCTTTTTAAGCTGTTTTAATTTTTTTTTTTTTTTTCCATTTTTTATGCTTTTAAATGTTTTCTAAGAATGACGTGAAGTCAAATAAAACGACTGAAGTTGGAGTTTATTTTTTCCATTTATTTCTTAAAATAAATGGCCTACAGTTGAAAACATAATTCAAAATGTCGTTAAGCTTAGGCATAAGTATATGCATACATATATACATTATATACATATACACAACACATACATTATATGCATGTATATATATACACACACACACATACATGTATATACATATATATACACACACATACATGTATATACATATATGTATACACACACATACATGTATATACATATATGTATACACACACATACATGTATACACACATATATGTATACACACACATACATGTATATACATATATGTATACACACACATACATGTATATACATATATGTATACACACACATACATGTATATACATATATGTATACACACACATACATGCATATACATATATGTATACACACACATACATGTATATACATATATGTATACACACACATACATGTATATATATATATATACATACACACATGTATGTATATACATACATATATATACATACGTGTATACATATATACACACACGTGTATATATATATATATATATATATATATATATATATATATATACATACACACATACACACGCACACAGGGAGGTGTTGAAAAGTTCGTGGCTTTAAGGGTATCGTGAAAGGGCTGGTTGGAGGCCCAGCCTTCCAAGTCCTTTTACAGGGCTTAGAAGAACTGAAGGGCCGCAGCAATAAGTGTGTGAATCTTAGAAAATCATAATTAACTGATCCTCCTCTATTTTCTTTTACCCAAAACCAGGAACTTTCCAGCACCATCTCATGAATATATGTAAGTGAAACAATAGAAAGAAATGCTAATGTTGTCAGGATGGTAAACGAATAATTTGGCAAGGCTCATGTGAAGGGGTCACAAAACCAGCCAGGTCCAGAGAATAGAGCCTACTGTGGTACCAATAGAAAAGTCCAAGAAGGGTGACGGTACATCTGTGTCGGCCACCAGAGACTGGAGTGTGTTTGGGGGTGGTTTCATATCAATCTGTTGAATACCGTTTCTTCAGACGCAGCCAAAAGATATTTGCATGTGCAGCAAAAAGTTGCTCCAGAATGGCAGCATTACAAAGACGTTGATTGATGGGAATGGTGATTTATGAAGATGATGGCGGCAGCTGTGGCGATGATGATGATGATGATGATGATGATGATGATGATGGTGGTGGTTACGTTGATTAAAAAGCTTTGTATCGAGCTTCCAGTGTCTGCAAACTGATTAAAAGGGCTGATACAACACTCCCATCATCATCATCATCGTCGTTGTTGACGACGACGACGACGACAAGAACAACTAACGAGGTCACCTCCATTAACCATGTAAACATCGTCAAAAGGAGAAATGTAGGGGGGTATTAAAAAGCCAGATGGCTGCAATGAAACAAACAAACAAAAAGAAAAGAAAACACAAAAAAAAAAAACAGCAAGCAATAAGGACTTGAGATGGCATAAAAATCGAAAACATACATATTTTCTCCACTCTCTTCGAAAAAAAAAAAAAAAAAAAAAAAAAAAGGCACCATTCTTAAATGAAAGACCACCAGCAATGATATTCTTAGTAAATCTCAAGAGAAAAAAAAAAAAAAAAAAAAAGTTTTAAAAAAAAACCCTAAAAAATAAGAAAAGAATACTATAGAAAAAAAAAGAAAGGAAAAAGGAGGCATTGCTTTTGTTGTTGCTGCTGAAAGAGTGAAAGAATAAACTAAAAAAAAAAAAAAAAATTGTATTTAGTACCAACTTTATTTGAAAGCAGCAAATTGCACCGAAAACTAGTAACAAATGGAGCAATAAATTATTAAAATATCCAACTATTGGTAGAATTTACAAGTGCAAGAATAAAGCAATAAAAGAGAGGAGGAGGAGGAGAGGAAGAAGGGAAGGAGACTATGTGGTTGCTTAACTTGTTTAGAAATAACAGCCAAATGTCTTTTTTGAATCACAGTTCACTATTACCATTGTCTTAATCCTTTAAACATTCAGATTAGTCTGTTATTTATCTAAATCGCTTTGGATTATCCCTTCAGCATTTAATCCAGCCCTATCCTATCCTATCCAGCCCCCAAATTTTCCACCTGTTTTATGTTCAAACTGGCCAGATCTGGCCTTCCCCATGTATCTTACAAAGTCAGTCTATACATAGACTATCAGGTCATTGAAATCGCAAAGCTACGAGATAATACAAGATTAATTCAAATCGATGTGAACAGATAAGCATTACATTTGACAATAATCTGGATGCTAAAGAGCTGGATCATGCATTATCTCACAGCTTTAAGATTTTGATAGGGAGGGAGGGGGTGGGGGAGATTGTTTTATTTTTAGAATGACATTGTTGGGTAGGTACGAAAGGCCAGATCTTGCTAATTTGAACACAGACCAGGTGGAATCTTTTGGCCAGATATGGCCAGTCCAAAGGTGAAAAGGTTAAAAAAGGAAAAGAAAACACAAAGCTGTGAGATAATGCATGATTCAGATTATTGTCAAATGTAATGCTTATCTGTTCACATCGATTTGAATTAATCTTGTATTATCTCATAGCTTTGCGATTTCAATGATCTGATAGCTAGGTGCTGCGCAGCGGGACTGAACCTGGAACTGTGTGGTTGGGAAGCAAGCTTCTTACTTACACAGCCACAATATATGATAAATAAAAACTGAAATACAAAACATAAAAACCCTTCAATAATTGTTGTTGTTGGCACTCCGTCGCTTACGACGTCGAGGGTTCCAGTTGATCCGATCAACGGAACAGCCTGCTCGTGAAATTAACGTGCAAGTGGCTGAGCACTCCACAGACACGTGTACCCTTAACGTAGTTCTCAGGGGGGATATTCAGCGTGACACAGAGTGTAACAAGGCTGACCCCTTTGAATTACAGGCACAACAGAAACAGGAAGTAAGAGTGAGAGAAAGTTGTGGTGGAAGAGTACAGCAGGGTTCGCCACCATCCCCTGCCGGAGCCTCGTGGAGCTTTAGGTGTTTTTGCTCAATGAATACTCACAACGCCCGGTCTGGGAATCGAAACCGCAATCCTATGACCGAGAGTCCGCTGCCCTAACCACTGGGCCATTGCACCTCCACCCTTCAATAATAATGCAGAATATAAACACAAACTGCTAAAGATAAAACAAGTCTATGTTTATATCAAATACACCCAAACAAGGAAAAAGTCAGTAAAAAAAACATGATCAGGTTCTAGTTTAAAATTATTGTTGAATAAAGACATTAAGTACTTAATAGCTTTTTGATAGTTTAAGTTACAGAAGGGTTAATATTCCCTTTTCCTTTTTAAAAAAATTTTTTTTTTTTTTACTTCTATTTGTTTGTTTTTTTTTTCTGCAGAAAGTGCAACAAAATGTTTTAAAATTCTTCTTTGAAGTCTGTTGCAGACAAAAACAGGAAAAGACATTTACAAAAAAACATTGAGGTTAAAGAAAGCTGTGTGGTAATCAGCTTGCTTCCCAGTCACATGATTCCGGGTTCAGTCCCACTGCATCGCACCTTGCGAGCAAGTGTTTTCTAGTATAGCCCCGGGTCGACCAAAGCCTTGTGAGTGGATCTGGTAGGTGGAAACAGAAAGAAGACTGTTGTACATATATGTATGTATGTGTGTGTGTGTGTGTGTGTGTGTGTGTGTGTGTGTGTGTGTGTGTGTGTGTGTGTTCTTTTATTCTTTTACTTGTTTCAGTCATTTGGCTGTGGCCATGCTGGAGCACCGCGTTTAGTCAAGCAAATTAACCCTGGGACTTATTCTTTGTAAGCCTAGTATTTGTTCTATCGATCAATTTTGCTGAACCACTAAGTTACAGGGATGTAAACACACCACCATCGGTTATCAAGCGATGTTGGGGGGTACAAACACAGACACACAAATGTATACACACACATACATATATACGATGGGCTTCTTTCAGTTTCCATCTACCAAATCCACTAACAAGGCTTTGGCCGGCCTGAGGTTATAGTAGAAGACACTTGCCCAAGGTGCCATGCAGTAGGACTGAACCTGGAACCATGTGGTTGGTAAGCAAACTACTTACCACACAGCTACTCCTGCACCTAATAGTAGAAATAAATTATGTAACAGACATTTGCATAATACATGTAATAATTAGATTATACGTTATGCACTTTGTGTTTTGTCATGCATATGATGCCTCAGGCTGTGGAGTGAAAAAGGGCTGGGTCAACTGAGGTCAGCTTGAATCTAAAATATGAAAAACACCTGCCCGTGGGATTGAACTCAAGACCAAGTGGTCCAAAAGCAAATTTCTTAATCACACAACCACACCTATACATACATACATACATACATACATACACTCAAATTCATGCATATACATACTTAAATACATATGTACATACGTACACATCAATACACACACAAACACAAATATACAGACATAGATATACATGTGCATATACCAGTGGTGTTTCCCCTTATGAATGCAAAACATGCAGGGCATGCCTAAGATGTAGACATGAATGCAAGTAAAAAAAAAGCATATTTTAATACAAATCTTTCATTTTATGAGAAACAGCTGGGAAAAAAGGGGGGGGGTAGAGAACAGACATGCTAAATGTACTATACTTCAATTATAAGGGTCTGATTTTTTTTAATTGCATATTCTGGTTTTAGTATCAGGAGCTGCCCTTGGTATATGTTCTTACACATACATACAGATTAAATATATATATATATATATATATATATATATAATCTGTATGTGTGTGTGTGTATATATATATATATATATATATATATATATATATATATATGTATGTATATATATATATATATATTTATACTGATATATACACACACACACAGAGGAAGATACATATATATATATATATATATATATATATATATATATATACATACATATATGTATATACACACACACACGTGCACCCACACTTGTGTGTGTGCATATGCACATACACATTTATGTGTGTGCATATATATATATATATATATATATATATATATACATACACACACACACAATAGATATATAAACACACGCAAGTGCCTCTGCATACGTGCCTATGTACGTACACGTGCACAGTCAGTCAAACAGACAGACACAGATATTCAGGTCAAAGCAATATAAATATCATAATTGGTTGAATAAGTGTCTTTGACATCTGTTTGTTCATCACTTGTGTACCTGGAAGCCCCTCTCTCTCTCTCTCACTTTTATTTATTCCTATTTCTCTTTCATTTCTTATTATTCAAAGCCAAACGGACTGGCTACAAAAGTCAGCTATGCTTTTGAGAGTAGGTATCGCCTTCATCCTTCATCGTCATCGTCATCGTCGTCATCATCATAATAATGGGCAATGGATGGTAAAGAACAACACTGGCATATTCTAAACAGCTGCGCCGTCTCTTATCTCCAACCTGCTGTTGCCAGCTAAAACAGAGGTGCCGAAAAATGCCTTTCTTTTTTCTCCCCACCAAAAGAAAGCAATCGCCATTTCTGCCACAAGCGTTTCGCCAAAAACATTTGGCAGTTTTTGGAATCAATTAACAGAATAGAAGTCGGCGGCAAGCACATTGTTGTAGTGTACTGCTTAATGTTGTTGTTGTTGTACTTGGCTTTTTCGTCATCGTTATTGTTGACGGTGTGGAGGCGCAATGGCCCAGTGGTTAGGGCAGTGGACTTGCGGTCATAGGATCGTGGTTTCGACTCCCAGACCGGGCGTTGTGAGCATTTATTGAGCGAAAACACCTAAAGCTCCACGAGGCTCCGGCAGGGGATGGTGGCGAACCCTGCTGTACTCTTCCACCACAACTTTCTCTCACTCTTACTTCCTGTTTCTGTTGTGCCTGTAATTCAAAGGGTCAGCCTTGTCATACTGTGTCATGCTGAATATCCCTGAGAACTACGTTAAGGGCACACGTGTCTGTGGAGTGCTCAGCCACTTGCATGTTAATTTGACATGCAGGCTGTTCCGTTGATCGGATCAACTGGAACCCTCGACATCGTAAGCGACGGAGTGCCAACAACAACAATTGTTGACGGTGTCTTTTGGGTGTCTTTTGTGAATGACAATCTTTTCTTCAGTAGAATTTTTTTTGTTTGTTTTCTAGTATTATTCTTTTATTTTATTTTATTTCTTTTCTTTTACTTTAGTCATTGGACTGCAGCCAAGCTGGAGCACCACCTTGCAGGACTTTAGTTGACTCCAGGACTTTTCTCATTTTCAGAGTCAGGTATTAGGCATGGCTGCGTGGTTAAGAAATTTGCTTCCCAACCACATTATTAATGAATTATAGAAGAGCTAGCAAAATCCTTAATATGTCAGACAAAATGCTTAATGACATTTCTTCTCGGTGTTTATATTTTGGGTCCAAATCCGGTCAAGGAGTTAACTCATGCCACATGGTTTTGAGTTCAATCCCACAGGCAAGTGCTTTTTGTATTATAGATTCAAGCCGACTTAAGTTGACCCAGCCGTTTTTTGCTCCACAGACTGGGGCATCATGTGCACAACAAAGGGATGAATAAGGGTTAATAAAGCACCAATCAAATACAAGGATTGGTGCCATCAACTTGTCCCCCCCACCTCCATCCACATGCTTCCTCTTAAAACATTTTAAACCCTGCATCGGACCAGTGTCCCTTTCAGAGCAATATTGTGATGTCGGACCCTTATACACCATAGAAATCAAGTAACTGGCCCGTACAAATCCTAGGGCTCCAGAAGTAAAAAAAAAAGGAAATAATTACCGAAATTATTTTATGAAGTCCGAGTAATAATATCAAGTTTATTCTACAGAAATTTCTCGTTAAGTAAACAACACGTGGGCCCATGGCTTTCATACCCCTCTCCACCCATCTACCTCCCTCCACCACCATCTTTATTGAGATGTACAGGATTTAATTCTCTAGCAACTCCTTAACAATCCCCCCATCCTTTCTCTTAAGTATAAATATGATGTTTTGGTGTATTCCCTGTGCCGCATGCATGCGAAGTATATATATATATATATATATATATATATATAAACGTATGTGCAAATGGGTGTGTGTGCACATGCTTGTATGTGTGTGTAATGATTACATATAAAGATATGAATTCCTGTCATGTCCCCTCTCTTCACTTCTGGCTAGCCAGAACCCTCCTACTTCCTCCTTGCCTCCCGCTTCTCTTTTCTCTGCAGACGCTTGCCCTAGATGGTGTGCGGGATCGAGGAAATTGTAATTCATTGAGTAATTGCTTGATTGAATTAACTAGACATTTACAAGAGTCCTCTGCCAGCTGACAAGTGTTCATACAAATATTCTTTGCAGGCAATCACATCAGTCACCCAACTCAACTCCTTCTCTTTCTTTCTTTCCAAGTCTACAACTTCAGGTCCACCACAACCAATGTCAGCACAATGAAAAGCAGGATCCGAGATTGAAATGCTGGAGCAGAGGTAGGTAGACATGTGCTGTGTGCAAGAGTTAAGATGGAGGGGAGCCTCAATTACATTCCCTGTGGGAAAAGCACAGGCAGCAATGATGGGGTAGGTAGGGTATGAATATTTTAGGCAGAGAAAAGGGTAAATAAAGTAATTGAGGTACTCAATATAGTAGGATAGTTAAGCTGAAATTACCCATCTTCTCTTTTCTCCTTGATTATTTTCTGTAATCTCTCCTATTCACACCACCTTGTATTTTGAGAATTTGCTCTGGTACATCACCACTACCATTTTTATCTTCTTTCCAGTTACTCTCTTTTACTTTTATATAATGCAGGGTAGCCATGAATTACCCCTGTACTTGTTACTCTATTACATTTTAGCATTTCATTATGTGACATTAAGTCACAATTCCTTCGCTCAAATATTCCTCCACTCAGTTGAGGGGGGGCTTTTTCTTTTTCATTTTGTTAATTACTCTGTGATCTCACTAACATGAGTACCACAAAAAAAAAAGAAAAGCATCTAGTACACACTGTGTATATATATATATATATATATATATATATATATATATATATATAATACCAGACCAAATATCTTAAAAGCTTGGGGCCAGAAATGGCCCTAGTTTCTCGATTTTCTTTTCTTTTTTTTTTTTCTAGACACAGTAGAAGTATATACTTAAAATATAAAATGACCTATGAAAAATGAAGAACTAAATTGTATTTAAGGGTGTTCACATTAATACAATTCTAAAACAGGGCCTGTTTGATATATATTAATCCATTTAAAATCCTAAAAGTATATCATACTGTACAGTATAATATTTATAGGATGAAAATTCAAGGCAGAAAAGCAGAGCTTGATTTTATTTTAAAGATACAGGTACAAATTAACACAATTCTAAAGCAGAACATGTTTACCTTTTTTATGTGGATGATAAAGAATACAGAACAAAACAATTTTTAATACACCATTATGCAAATTAATCCACTTCAAAGATGTAGACCATTAACTCAATACAGAGTACAGCATATTACATGATAGATATTGCACAATATACTTAGATTTCTGGAAGCCAAATTAGAGGTCCAATAGCATATTATATATACATAGATATATACACACATACATATATACATACAGACATACACACAAACACAAACATTTTTATTATTTCATATACAGCTTGCACTGCAAGACGCACCTTTCATCTGCTGTGGACTGGAGATCATACCGATTCTATGAGAGAGAGAGAGAGAGAGAGAGAGAGATTTGCTTGTAAGTGTGTGCATGAATATATACCCACCTATCCTTAATCCACTGATTATAAATATCTAATAGATACTTAGATTTTAATATCTCTGGCAGACAGAAAATTTGGGTCGGATATTATTTGGTTTCTATTTTTTTTTTTTTTGGTTATTATTATTATTATTATTTTTTTTTTTTATAATTCATTTTATTTCCTCTAGGAGAGATATAAACAACTTGGAAAATATAATTATCGCTTCATCCCCATCCACTACCTTAAACACCAGTAACACCACCACCACCACTATCACCAATACCATCATCTAAAAAACAATTTATATTGTTAGTACAGTAACACCACAAGCTAAATGGTACTTCGTCAGTTACGACGAAGAGTGTTTCAGTTAATGCAATCATCAAAACAGCCGGCTCGTGAAATTAACGTGCATGTGGCTGAGCATTCCAAAAACACATGTATACTTAGTTCTCAAAGAGAGATTTGGTTTGCTGTCGTTCATGAATGTGCAAATTGATCTGATCAATGGTGGAACCTGTTCGTGAAATTAACATGGTTGAGTACTCCACAGACACACATATCCTTAGTTCTCAGGGAGATTCAGAGTAACTTATTATTAGTTCATCTGTCGTTGTCGAGTGTTCTAATTAACTTGATGACTGGAATAGTCAATTTGTGAAATTAATGTGCAAGTGGTTGAATATTCGACAGACATGCGAACCCTTAATGTTGTTTACAGGGAGATTCAGAGTGACACAATGTGACAAGGCTGGCCCTTTGAAATACAAGTACTACTCATTTTTACCAGCTGAATGGACTGGAGCAACATGAAATAAAGTGTATTGCTCAAGGGCATCACTAGGAATTGAACTCATCACCTTATGATCATGAGCCAAATACCTTAACCGCTAAGTAAAATTCTCTCACAAAAAATGCGCTTTTAATGTGGTGCTCAGTGGTGCTTTTTTTTATGTGGAAGCCTCACCGGTGCTTTTTATGTGGCACCAGCACCAACAGGGTCATGGAGTATCTTGCAAGACAAAAACCCTCAACTGGGATGGGGGGGATAGTAATAGTATTGAGGTGGAGGAGGAGTGTTGAGTGGGTGTGGCTTTGTGTCAATTGAGAGATTTAAGATATAGAGGAGACAGGTATAGGTGTCATGCTGTAGAGTAGTAAAGAGAGAGTTGGAGGTTAAGATAAAGAGAGTGGTAGTGAGAGAGATGATGGCGGGGGGGGGGGGGGATGTGTCAGGCCATGCCCTCGTATGTGAGTGAGTGCATGCGTGCATGCATGTGTGAGTGAGTGAGTGTACATGTGCTCATGTGTAAGTATATGTGTGTGCATGTGTTTGAGTGCACATGTGCTCATGTGTGTGTACATGTGAGATCGTATGTGTGTACATGTGTGCTCATATGTTCATGTGCGTGTACATATGTATATGTGTGTCTGTACATGTGTGCTCATATATATACATGTGTGTGGATATATATATATCTGTGTGTACATGTGTGCTCATATATATACATGTGTGTGGATATATATATTTGTGTGTACATGTGTGCTCATATATATACATGTGTGTGGATATATATATATTTGTGTGTACATGTGTGCTCATATATATACATGTGTGTGGATATATATATATTTGCGTGTACATGTGTGCTCATATATATACATGTGTGTGGATATATATATATTTGTGTGTACATGTGTGCTCATATATATACATGTGTGTGGATATATATATATTTGTGTGTACATGTGTGCTCATATATATACATGTGTGTGGATATATATATATTTGCGTGTACATGTGTGCTCATATATATACATGTGTGTAGATATATATATATTTGTATGTACATGTGTGCTCATATATATACATGTGTGTGGATATATATATATTTGTGTGTACATGTGTGCTCATATATATACATGTGTGTGGATATATATATATTTGCGTGTACATGTGTGCTCATATATATACATGTGTGTGGATATATATATATTTGTGTGTACATGTGTGCTCATATATATACATGTGTGTGGATATATATATATTTGCGTGTACATGTGTGCTCATATATATACATGTGTGTGGACATATATATATTTGTGTGTACATGTGTGCTCATATATATACATGTGTGTGGATATATATATATTTGCGTGTACATGTGTGCTCATATATATACATGTGTGTGGATATATATATATTTGCGTGTACATGTGTGCTCATATATATACATGTGTGTGGATATATATATATTTGTGTGTACATGTGTGCTCATATATATACATGTGTGTGGATATATATATATTTGCGTGTACATGTGTGCTCATATATATACATGTGTGTGGATATATATATATTTGCGTGTACATGTGTGCTCATATATATACATGTGTGTGGATATATATATATTTGCGTGTACATGTGTGCTCATATATATACATGTGTGTGGATATATATATATTTGTGTGTACATGTGTGCTCATATATATACATGTGTGTGGATATATATATATTTGCGTGTACATGTGTGCTCATATATATACATGTGTGTGGATATATATATATTTGTGTGTACATGTGTGCTCATATATATGTGTGTGTGTGGATATATATATATTTGTGTGTACATGTGTGCTCATATATATGTGTGTGTGCATGTGTGAGAGAGTGCACATGTATGCTTGTATGTGTGTGTGTGAGTACATGTGGGCTCATATGTAAGTCTATGCATTTGCACATGTGTGTATGTGCGTACGTGTGTGTGTGTGATCCTAGTGTGTTTGTATCAGTTGTCGCTGACTTAGATCTCATGGTTTGATAAAACTGATTGTCAAAAACAAAAGTAACATAAATTCGCAAAAAGAAAACATAATAAAAAGAAAATGTACAAAAAAATATACCCAAAACGTAATATTGAAACAAAACAAAATAACAACAAATAAATGAATTACAAAGAAAAAAACAAGGAAAGAATTCAAAGAAAGTTAAAGAAAAATAAAAAAGTAAAATGTTTGAAAGAAAAAAGGAAAACACACAAAAATTGCATTTTTTTTTTTTGTCTGTTTATGGCAGAAATTTTTGCTGATGTCATGAAGTGAAAGATTTTTTTACCCCAAGATAAATGTCTAGAGTAGTGCTCCGCAACCCGTGTGCCGCTGCACACTAGTGTGCCACAAGACGATGCTAGGTGCATCGCAGTGTAACCTGAATATAATTTTTTTTTTTTATATACTTTTAGATATATTTTTGGTTCAGGTGTGCCACCGGATTTTGAAAAGAATATAAATGAACCACAAATGAGAAAAAGGTTGCAGAGATCTATGGTATCCAGTCTGTAGACTGGATTAACCTCCATAATGGTACTCATAATGGTTTCTAGACCACTCTGTGGACCAGTGATCTGCAACTGGTGTGCCATGCAATGAAGCTAAGTGTGCCACAATGTCACCAAAATATAATTTTTTCCCCCTATACTTTTAGATATATTTTTAGTTAGTTTTTAGAATATAGGACTACTGTAAGTGAAAAAAAGGTTGTGGGAGCACTGGTCTAGAGCTCTAAATTCCAACAGGCACAAGCAAAGCTGATTGGTCAAGAATTTCATCCATCCCCCCGTCCCTTTAGAATATAAGAGTTCTGTAAGTGAAAAAAAGGTAGTGGTGGCACTGGTCTAGAGCTCTAAATTCCAACAGGCACAAGCAAAGCTGATTGGTCAAGAATTTCATCCATCCCCCGTCCCTTTAGAATATAAGAGTTCTGTAAGTGAAAAAAAGGTAGTGGAGGCACTGGTCAGAGCTCTAAATTCCAACAGGCACAAGCAAAGCTGATTGGTCAAGAATTTCATCCATCCCCTGTCCCTTTAGAATATAAGAGTTCTGTAAGTGAAAAAAAGGTAGTGGAGGCACTGGTCTAGAGCTCTAAATTCCAACAGGCACAAGCAAAGCTGATTGGCCAAGAATTTCATCCATCTCCCGTCCCTTTAGAATATAAGAGTTCTGTAAGTGAAAAAAAGGTAGTGGAGGCACTGGTCTAGACCTCTAAATTCCAACAGGCACAAGCAAAGCTGATTGGTCAAGAATTTCATCCATCCCCTGTCCCTTTAGAATATAAGAGTTCTGTAAGTGAAAAAAAGGTAGTGGAGGCACTGGTCTAGAGCTCTAAATTCCAACAGGCACAAGCAAAGCTGATTGGTCAAGAATTTCATCCATCCCCCCCGTCCCTTTAGAATATAAGAGTTCTGTAAGTGAAAAAAAGGTAGTAGAGGCACTGGTCTAGAGCTCTAAATTCCAACAGGCACAAGCAAAGCTGATTGGTCAAGAATTTCATCCATCCCCCCCGTCCCTTTAGAATATAAGAGTTCTGTAAGTGAAAAAAAGGTAGTGGAGGCACTGGTCTAGACCTCTAAATTCCAACAGGCACAAGCAAAGCTGATTGGTTAAGAATTTCAAGAGCTGGCTGCTCTGTTGATCAAAATCAACCGATACACTCATCCTTGTAACCGACGGAGCACCCAGTTCTAACAATACAAATTACTATCAAACAATGCTAACACTCCAACTCTCTTTCAGTCTGTTTACCGCTCTCTTTCTTTCTTTCAGTCACTGTCTGCCTCTCTCTCTCTCTCTCTCTCTCTCTCTCTCTCTCTGCCAAACCCTGATTTTCACAAATGCTTTGTCAATTTATCAGTTGATCTTGACAAGACATCATAGTCATCATGATTGTACTGGGAGAGGCAGGGATACACAGCATCAGGAGCCACATAAGCAACATGATCCTTATCATCATCATCATCATCAATGTTATTGATGGCATTGGCAAAATGATGATCGTCATCATTGCTCCCACCGAGTCCAATGTCCTCCACTAAATGTACAATGTAACATACCGGACGCTTTTTAAGAAAAAAAAAAAGTGAACCAGAGCCAGTTGAGTATGTAATTACAGGTCAAATCCCTTCAGTTTACAGTAGATCTACTGCAACTAGACATGCAGTAGATCTACTGCTACCAAATGTATTCAGTAGAGCTCGCTACCATTAATAATGTGTCATAGCAATTGCAGCATGCATTTCTCCGATATAGTTAATGTGAAAGGATGCCATGATGACAACAACAACAACAACAACAACAACAACAACAATAATAATAATAATAATAATAATAATAATAATAATAATAATAATAATAATAATAATAATAATAATGATCATTTCAAATTTTGGGACAAAGCATTTTTGAGGGAAAGAGAAGCTGAATACATCATAGACCCCAGTGCTCAACTGGTACTTATTTTATCAACCCCCGAAAGAATTAAAAAGCAAAACTGACCGCAACAGAATTTGAACCCAGAACATAAACATGGACAAATTGCCACTAAGCATTCTGTCCAGTATGCTAATGCTTCTGCCAACTCGTTGCCTCAATAATAATCTTTTCTATTAAAGGCACATGGCCTGAAATTCGTAGGGAGGGGAATAGTCAATTACATCGACCCCAGTGCGTAACTGGTACTTAATTTATTAACCTCCAAAAGATGACTGGCAAAGTGGAGCTCGGTAGAATTTCAACGAAATACCGCTAAGCATTTTGCCCGGCGTGCTAACGATTCTGCTAGTTCGCCGCCTTTAT